>NW_019729238.1:758254-797610 GCF_002891405.2 Cryptotermes secundus
TTGACGAGTTGTGGAGTTAAGATTCTTGAAGTTTCAGCTGTGGCTGTCTATAATTTCAAAGTGCAAGCATTGCTGCACCATGTGTTCTGACCTTGACTGTAACAGTACTGTTCTGATGCTAGTCGGAAAATAGCTGTTGAACAGAGAGCCAATTTCAAATTTTGTTTGAAGTTAGGCAAAACAGAAGGAGAAGCGTACGAAATGATGAAAAGTGTTGACGGTAGTGATTGTTTGAGTCGCTCGAATATTTTTCGATGGTGTGCTGTATTTCGTGACGGCAAGGAGGACACTGAAGACGCTTCACGTGCATCAAAGCCGAGAACAAGTCGCACTGAAGAAAATGTGAAAAAAGTGACCGAAATCCTTGCATCAGACATATGTGTTCTGCAAGACTCATCGAGGAGCTTTCGGGAATACCAAAAAGTACTGTGGATCAAATTTTGACCGAGGATTTGGGCAAATGGAAGATCTGTGCGCGGTCTGTACCGTACGTGCTGTCAGGCAATGAAAAACATGCCATAGGGGAACGCTGCAAAGTCATGTTACGGTCGGCCCAAAGTGATACAAAATTTACAAAATCGATTGTTACTGGTGACGAGATATAGTTCTTTCAATATGAGCTTCTCACAAAGCGGCAGAGTGCAGCGTGGTTGAGCCCAAGGAAGCCAGCCGAAACCAAAGAAAGTGCGCATGCAGAAGGGTCGAGTAAAGACACTGCTAACCGTTTTCTTCGATTCCAAACGAATCATTCACACGTCATTTCTGCCAGAAGGTCAAACAGTAAATTCTGATTGTTATCTCGGAGTCCTCAATCGTTTTAGGGCGAGCGAGAATTCTTCGAATTCGACCTGAATATCGAGAGCAAATTTCCTGGTCGCTCTTCCACGACAATGTCCCGCCCCCCAAACCGAAGATCTTGCGCGATTTTTGGCCAGAAAAGGAATCACAGTCCTTGATCATCCTCCGTATTCACCCGATTTGGCTCCAGCAGATTTCTGGTTGTTCTCAAAAGTTAAGTTAGCGATGAAAGGAGACCGTCATGACACAATCCAGGACACCCAAAAGGAATCAGTTGTAAATTCGATTTCACAAAAGTAGTACAGTGACTGTTTCCGAAAACTTTTCAATCGATCCGGAAGGAGACTATTTTGAATAAAAAGAGTGAAATTTTGAAAATAATTCACGTCTTGTATTTTTAACGAACACAGTCCTCACAGAACCTGGACACACTGTATAGCAACGACCATAAATTACTTTATACGTAGATTCTAAAGGGTTCTGACAATGGTTTATAACACTCAGAATTACCGGGGTTGGGGACTTTTTCCATCGTCCTCTATTCTAGAAATTAGAAACTGAAACTGGAAACGGAAAATGAAACGGAAACTGGATCTGTTTCCGTCATAAGTTGATGTGAGGGAAAACACCTACTCTGTTGGGTACCTGAGTAAGAGCTAACCTCTTTCTAGGGGTCTCAACAGAGTAGGCGTCTTCAGCCCCTCACCTGAGAACTGAAACATCCAGTTTCCGAAGCGTTGTGTTTTCTAGTTTCTAGAATACCGGATGATGGACAAAGCCGAAAATCCCAATAATTCTGAATAAATCACTTTTTGCACTATGCAAGCCTGTTACTGTTGACTAACACCCAAACAACAGACACAAAAAGAGAAGATACTGGAGAGAAAGGAAAAATTGTGTTAGAAAAAAGCAAGCTCAGTGCTACTAAAACGCCGAGCTTGAAAGTCGCTAAATACATCTCACCACTGGATAGGTAATATTTTGAGCAACTTCAATAATCATATTATACTTAAGCATCCTGACACGTAGTAAAGACAAGCAGCGGCACGCACACAGGAAGACTACACTGAATAACACCTGTACAGTGTGGAAACAGGAACTAGCCGCTCCAGCACTTTAGACATAGGGCGAGTAACCCTAACAATTTTAAATTTTAAATTTAAAATTTAGAGAAATTTTAAAGGATTTTAAAATCATAACTAAAGGTTTTATAGTGCTACTAGAGGAAAATCAAATTTGACGTGTGCAATATAATCTACATACCAGACACATATCAACGAGGTAGATGTTGATAATACGAAGAAAATAACAATGTGTTTTTAAATGTTAAATTTTAGACTGGGTTCAGTGTAGTAGCAACGTTAAGAGTATACACCTGATGATGGCCGATAGAGGCCGAAACAAGTAGTGTGGAAGAGAGCAAGACCAAAGACATATAATATATATTGTTTGCACTTGGGACGGAGGTTGTATCATTCAATAATCATGCTTGAACGGAGTAAAAATGGAACGGAGCAGAGTATATCAAACGGAAAACATAAAATTAAGTCTTTTTGTAGAAAAGTAACTCGAAACCTATTTAAAATGAAGAGAAAATGGAGATGCTATAATGGGTTTAATGGTGATAAAGGAATGCCTATTCATTATTATTTCCCTTATGAGACCAACAATGAATCGTTTCGTAGGATTTTTACTGACGCTGATTCAGCCCCTAAAACTGCAACCGATTGGTGAGGGTTGAACCACGAGATTGGTAATGATGATGAAGGAATGGTATATTGCATTTCTTTTGCAGTAAATAAAGTAAGGACATATATTTTATCTCGTTATTCTCAATAATTATATTCAGAGATCTTCAAAGATTGTACCCACATTCGTTCCAGCATTAAGGTTTACGTCACGGCAGTTTCTTTGTTTGTCATTACCTGATTAATTAGTAAAATATTAAATAGACAAATACTGAAACACTACGAAATTGTAGGCAAAATTCGCATAGGGTATCTCCCTAAATTTAATCTCATTCTGTGAGTGAGATATTGAGACCCCAGGAGATAAGCTGCTTTAGACACAAAGTTTTTATTTAAGCGCACCTGACCAACACACACTCCAGAATGGAATCCAGAAGCACTCATCATCACCACTAAGTATGCCCTTCAGTGCTTGTGGTCTAAAAGAGTTCATCGTGTGCTACTAAGACGTTAATTTCTTATATGAAGGTATCTATATATCTATGACTCTGCTGCTTTACCTTGGGCCTTGGCCTCGTTTTCAGTTTCTTATTCTTTTACACAGTCGACAGGACTCCTTGGACAGGGTATCAGACCGTCGCAAGGCCGCTACCTGCATTCAGAACAGCCAAAACTCAGAATAAACGCACACAGACATCCATGCTCAGGTGGGATTTGAACCCCCGAACCCAGTGTTTGAACTGGGGAAAACAGTTTATGAATTAGACCGCGCAGCGATTAGGATCGTCTGTGCGAAGATATAACCCTCGGAAATACAACGTGATCCTTATAGATGTGTGACACTAGATTAATACTGTACTGTTACGGGACAATTTTATCTGGCTGTTCCTAACAGTCTGCACAGGAAACGACATCACTTTCCGATTTGGCTCAGTATCTATGTTCACATAGAAGTACCGCAAATACTGTGCGGGGTTCAACACGCAAGGTCAGTTACAATGGTCTCAACATGAGTTTCGGCTGGAGTAAACAATAACACCTACACAGTGTTGGTATGGAAACTTTGATAGAGGAGGTCAATTTTAGAATTTATACTGAGATGAGCGGTATTAAAATTGTTTTGTGAACGAAAGGTTGTGGAGACGGTAAAGGAATTGAAAATTTATAATAAGGGAGCCCAGTATATGCAGTTTCTATGAATGATCAACTTAACAAAATTTCGTTGCATACTCCTTGCATACAGTTAATGTTTCATTAATTTAGGTGGAATTATGATCTATATATCCGTAAATTCCTTGTAACGTAAATTACGAACTTACCCAACGAGTGACAGCCAATCTGCAGAAGTGTTGATTTCCGTAATGTGAAGTCCATCTCCTAGAAAAAATAAAGAAAGAAACGCAATAATTATTTACTTGAATAGACCAAATTCAAGGTATGTCCATTAAGGCTTGTAAATCGTACATATCCATTAGCTGAATGTCCACAGAATAGTGAATCAAATATGTAAAACGGAGCGGAAATACGAGTATGATCCCTTTCCCTAAGCGAATCTTAAAGAGGCTGGCCTCGGTGAGCAGGGTACGACACAAAATTCCAGCAAAAACTGGATTTATAATTTGAGAAAGTGCGCTAACTGAACAGCCACATCTCAGCTGTGGATGCACACGTACAGCATACCTCAAAGCAGACTTCACGTAATCAGCATAATCACTCACAGAGATTGGGTTTTCGGACTTTATCCATCGTCCTGGTTTTAAGATAACTAAAAAAACGCGAAGTTTCGGAAACTGGATCTGTTTCCGTCCTCAAGTGAGGGAAAAACACCTATTCTGTTGGGTCCCTTAGAAAGAGCTAGCCTCAAACACTGGACAGTTTGGACTTTTCTCCCATTTGGATAAAAAAAAACACAGAGATATTGGGCTTTCGGACTTTATCCATCGTCCTGGTTTTAAGAAAACTAAGAAAAACACGACGTTTCGGAAACTGGATTTGTTTCCGTCCTCAGGTGAGGGAAAACACCTGTTCTGTTGGGTCCCTCGGTGTGTTATACACCATCGTCAGAATCCTATAACATAATCACTGTTTGAAGTATGTTACTCTCAGAAAGCAGCAGCAGTGTCCAAGATAATTATACTGGCCGGTAAATTTTAGAAACTCACAGGAAAACCTGTTTACATATAAATCCGTTGCAAAGGAAGTAATCATGTCTCCGTTCCAGGCGTGATTCCGTTCGAAACGTACTGTATGTATATAAACATATCTACATACAAACACGATCTGTTATGCAGATATAATGAGAGTCAAAATTAAAATATCGTTGAAAAATTTTAATTATTTTCTTATTCATTTTTGTCTATATACTTTTCTCTTCTCTACGTATTATTATACCACACTGTTTCTAAGCAATACACATGTTCAGAGTTCCTTCTGTCTTCTTTTATGTCTTTCTGTCTTCCTCTTTTACGTTTCACAGTAGTGCGCTGAAGTATTCTAGGCATCTTTTCAAATCGCCCGGGTCCAATTACGCCTCGTCTCCGAGAAGAATGTTGCTTCTCAGGAAATTTCCAGGAATGAAAATACTGAATAAATTTATATAGAGAGAAAAAAGTTATAAAATTATCCGTCGGCTTAATTAATTATACACCAGACTAAGAAGACTTCTAGGGAAGTGTAGGTACAGCCCCACAATTCTTACTTCGGCACTTGATAAAAGTGGGTGGCTAGCATCATGATCCTGCCGCTATATTTTAAGAGGAAATAGCCCACCATTGTGCAGGAAGCTGGATGGGGCCCAGAGCCGGTCTAGACGTTACGGAGGAGAGAAAAATCTCTTGCCCCTGTCGGGAGTTTTAGGCTCAGGGAGAAAATTTTCCGTTATATGTTCCTTTTCTGGATCGTCAGGTTCTTACAACGGTGTCTACGAACATGATTTCTTATGGGATGTGATGTCGTACAGTTTGTCTCATATTTACCGAAGCTCAAGGCGCAACATCCCAGAAGGCAGTAACTTTAACTTCAAGTTATATTTTCCAGTTCTACGTTAAAGAGTTTCTATCCAGTAGAGATAATTCTAAATTAGTTTCCACTCAATAATCTTGAAACTACAGATAATTCCGACTACTACTTGTTATGGTCTATTTCCGACTCAGTTTTATACATATTACATTGTAGTTTTCCTCATTTATGAACGGACAAGAGCTGTCTGGTGATGTGAATGGTAACTTTTGTTTCTTGAACAGCTGGGGTAAATTTCTTTAGTGGAGGAAGGGAAACAGTCTGAACTTTTGTTTTCTTAGCACTGCGTTGTTGCATGTGTTCACCATGATTTCCTCTCTATATTTATCTTTTTTATTTTAATGATTGTTTTCAAGAATAAATCTGTCAGTTTCAAACCTAAACAATTAATTTAACAAAGGAGATTTTTCACACCCAGTTTTCAATCAATCTGTTCTAATATTTTTGCTGCGTTTAGAGTTATGTAGAACAATCGGGTGATCTTTGACCCTGTACGGGGTTCTACCACTATTTTTCATTATTAGGTTATAAGACAACATGGTCCTTCCCACGAATTACATTGCCATCACACCGAAACTAAAGTGGTCAATGTGCTTTGAAATGGAAGGCATAATGAAAGTGCAGTTAAAGTGCAAGATAGAAGTTTAATGTGGAGTAAAATATTGGAACTCGATATGTATTGGGCATGAGCTTTATGGGCTGAACCCCATTTGGCTAGCTTAATTAAATCACACTTACATCCTACATCAATGAGATATTCGCCTCTGTCTAAGTCACTCATTGCGTGCACTTTCGTTCAGCTCCGCGTTACAGTGTCGCGTATATTGTCATTTCGATCATGCGTGCTATGCAAAGAACCCATCTCTACCTTCTTCATTTGATGAATCTAATAATATTTTGCGGGTCACGGTAGCCGAGCGGTCTAGGGCATGAACTCTTTTCGCTCGCTCGGAAGCCGGGATCGTGAGTTCGAATCACACATGAGGCATGGATGTTTCGTGTGTGTATGCGTTCATTCTGTGTTTGTGTTGTCCTGTATTTCGGTAGAGGCCTTGCGACGAGCTGATCACCCGTCCAAGGAGTCCTACCGTCTGTAAAATGATCATGAAACTGAGAAATCAACTTTATGCTCCGAAGTGGGAGCATGAGGAGATAAAAATATTTGGTAAAGAGTACACGTTATGAAAGTCCTAATTACGAAATAATATTTTTAAGTCTCCTATTATTTTCCTATTATTTTCTCTTAAATCCGAATAATATCCTAAGTGCCCCAGCGTAAAATAGACTCAATACTCCCTCAGTGCGGTAGACCGCGCTTCACTTTTGTACAGAAAGACACAAAATAGTGCCTTTATATATTCTTATCTTTATATCAGACATGAAGACTAGAATTCATAACTGAACTGTAGCAAGCGCTCCCGAAATTAATTGTCGTCTTAATATCTTGGAGAATATAACTAACAAGGTAAAAACAAAGAGTCCTATCTTCTTTGATAGAACGCCTTGTAGTCCTCTGAAATTCAACCGAGTAATAGTTGCACGGCCGGTCACGGTAGCCGAGCGGTCTAAGGCATGTACTGTCTTCGCTCGCTTGAAAACCGGGATCACGGGTTCGAATCCCACTCAGGGCATGGATGTTTAGTTTGTGTGTGTGCGTTTTTCTGTGTTTGTGTACAGGTAGAGGCCTTGCGACGGGCTGATTACCCGCCCAAGGAGTCCTACCGAATGTGCAAGATCGAGAAAAACCGAAGTGAACGGAGGAGTTCATGGAGGTAGGCCTAAGCCCACTTGGGCTGTAGTGCCAAGGAAAAAAAATAGTTGCACGACTCCCAGAGACGTGAGAGAGAAAAATATGGACATGAGTCCCACTGGACTCGGAACGAAAAGTTACTGTACTGGCGAGGACCAGCAGCAATTTACCTGACCGACCGAAATGCAGCAGCCAGCAGCAAACTTGCTACCTGCTTCACACTGGTGTATTACTTGGCTTATTTTCCGACCTTGAAGATGGAGGTGGCCCGTTCCTCCGAAACCTCAGTCAACATTCAACGGACTGCACGGAGCTATATTGCTAAAGATAACCTCTTCAGAACCACCGCTGAGAGAACGTGAAATCCTACACAGGGTGAAAATAGTCTCAGAAATGCATACAGCGTCACGAAATTAATATTTATCCAAAGACTAGTGTCATTAGGTTTCGGTAAGGCATCGGCACCATATTTGGGTCAAGTATGTTTCTAGAATTTTGGTCATGGCGCAACCTGAACCTGTCCCCATAAAGTGTTCTGTTTGCTGTTTGATTTGATGGTAGGGGCAAAGCAATGGGGTGGCCCTCACCTTAAGTGTCTTACCGCCTATGAAAGAGTCGCAGATACAGCATGAGCTGGAACAGCTTCGAGGGTCCAGGTCGTGAAATAGGAGAGACAGCTAGGAAGAAAGAAAGAAAGAAAGAAAGAAAGAAAGAGAAAGGAAAACTTTGAAAGTGTAAAGTTTTCACTATGCTTAATTAATTAAGCACCATGCCATGGAGGCGTACAGTGGAGGAGATATTCAGCTCCTTTATTGTTAATCTTGTCCCTAGATGGAAGTGGTCAGCTTCACGCCCGTGCTGCTTTAGCTCCTGGAAGAAAGCCTCAATACCCATTCTACATGAGGCTGCGTGACCCTTTAGCCAGTCTGTGACACTGGATATCGAACACCGAATTTTCGGGTGTCCAATCCGTAGCCTGTTGCTATACAGACTGAGGCAGATCATAACACTGGTTCAAAAAATAAAATAAGATAAAATAAACCTGATAACGTGAACGTACAGTAAAAGCTGTAAATTTATATTCGGAAGTTACATATTTTGAATTTCAGCTCGTTCAGCGGCGTCGCTTTCATGCAGGAAACTATTCGTTGTCAAGGCAAGGAGAAAGCATAAAACAGAGCTTCACACCGGCGCGGGAGGAAGAGCGTGAATTTTGTATACGCTTAAAATTGCTTTAGCATTGGACACAGGATGTCAGCAGACGTATTGGACATACGAAGTAGTGTAGTGTCTGCGAAAATAAGATAAAGGAAAGACTGAGGTGGACACAGTGAGAAGGAGAACGTGAACAGGAAAATATAGAGTGGAGAATACTGTATAAGAAGATACAAACAAAGACAGATATAACAAGGGCCGAGAATCTGTCCCCTCTGGGGTGCAGAGTGGGATGCTGCTGCTCTAAATCTTGACGCATGCGCCTAAATATTCGATGGGCGGTGGTGGAGGGAGGGGATGTTTAGGAGTGGGGAGTGGAGGAGAGAACACGAAGATCCCTCGATTCCACTGTAAAGTGCTTGCCGCTGTCGGGGACTCTTCAGGTTTAGCCGGCCGCGCTGTACTGTGTTGGTGTGGGTCTGACTCCTACCGTCTGTTCGCGGGGCAAGTGTCACGTCGCGTCGCGTGCCGCGTCTTACTTCCGCGCTCTCACCTTCCTAAGCGTTGCGTAAATTGCAGCCTTCCCGGTACGAACTAAACTGTAAGGTGAAATGTGACCTTCAGGGTTTGATTTATATCTAATGCTATTTACGTTGACTAAATACTGCGAGTGTGTGTTTCAGGTACTTACATTCCAGTTGAAGAAACATTTCGGTACACTCGACAGAAGTTTGGAATTATAACAGCGATAAGTTAAAAGAAAGTAGTTTCAAGTTTAGAGAAACAGGAAGCGTAAAGATCGCATTGTGAAGAAGAGGAACAGAGAGTTTAAGAAGGAAGAGAGTAAAATATCTTGTCTCTTTCTTGTGTATCACGGCTGGCTGCATCACCGCAGTGTTCTACTTGACAATGGAAAACTCCTGGCGCCACCTGTGGATGCTGATCCCTCTTGTCTTACTCGGATTCGGGACTGAGGGTGAGTTAAAAGTGTCTTGGTTCATAAAACTCAAATGGTGATACGTTTCTTTTGACTATATTGTAAAGGAAGGGAAAAGTTTTGCATGAAAGTGAGAACGTATAAAAACACACTTTCACTGCGTTTTATAGCAGGAAATGACATTTTTCATACTATATTCGGCAGTACCTGACGTCAGAGTTGTCTATTTTTGTTCTGTGGTCTTGTGGATTGTTCCGTTAATTTACGTGTCAATACTGTGAAAACGTTTCCAGCTTGTGTGACATAGCACGGCGACAATTAATTTGGACTGAAATGTATATAGTTCTGGCCTCTGGAATACGATTCAGTGTTTCTAAAGAAAGCGCTGCTGTCATATTTAGGATAGAAGAGGCGACATGTCTCAGAAGAGTGCAATCTTCATTCAGATCTTTGAAAATAAAAAAAAAACAAACAATTTATTTAGTATTGAAATATAATCAAATAAAAATGAATGTTAGGATTACACTATACACAATACGTTAATCTAAATTCATTGAACAACAGTCAGCTACACTTCAGCAGCCCCTACATTTGTCACTAGGTCCGTGAGATCTATGTAGACTGACAAACTGACTTAAAATTTTCATCAAGCCAAAGAGACGCTTGTAAAGGTATTTTATTACAAAAATATTATCTATAAGATATGTATTTAATTTAGCAATTACATTTTCAACATACTTCTTCTTCAATTCCATTTTTTGTCGATATTAAAGCTAAGCATGTCCCTTTATTATACATGAGACAGCATGAACCGTCCTGAAAAGCTGTCGGTCGTACGAACGTAATTCTAGCACTGTCTATGGGCTATCAACGACATACGTACCGCGCTATACGAGTATAGTGTATTTTGCTACTGATTGTACGGAAACTTGACTGCAAATTTGATAATATCTTCATACGAATTCAGTGCTATATCTGACAGGGCTTATATTTATCTTTTTATTTCCGTATTAAGTTGCAGTTGATTTGTATGTATTTATAAATGAAGGAAGTACACCATTCCATAATGTAAAAAGAAAGCAACGAAACAGTAACAAAAATAGAGAAACTATATAACAAGCTGGAACATTTTTATATACGTAATTAGAGAACTAGACACCCATATGAATAACATAATGAATAACATATGAATACATATAATTTCGTAAACGCAGGAGCTGAGATAAATTATGCTGTGACGCACCTATGTCGAAACTGTGCGTGCCGTTATTGCAGTAGAAGGGGAACACATGCGTCGTAGCTTGCGAAATAGAAACCCCATGTAAGAAAATGTATGTAAATATTACATAGCTTATTTCACTATGTAAGATTTGAGGTTTTCACAGCGGTGACTGAAGAAAGCAGTCTTCTGGGATGTGGCACAGTGTAGATGTGGTGTTAACCGACGTTTCGGAGGAACGTATCGCCTCCATCTTCAGGGTAGAAGGAAAAATAAGAAAATCCGCTAACGAAGAGACCGTGAGAACCGGTAAAAGAAGACTGGTGTCTGCTTGTACCGGTTAACACCACATCTACACGGTGCCACATCCCAGAACACTGCTTTCTTCTTATTTCTCTATGTTCTGAATACAGACTAATACACAGACTTGTGTTCCTTCGAAAAGTATCATCAGAAACAGAAGGTTAGGAAATCTGCCTTGACGTACTTGTCGGTGAAAGATGGCTAGAAACGTTAACTTGTTTTGCTACAATGAAAGCTCTTCAAAAAATTTCAGATGGAACGAATAGTTAAAATATTATGGTTGAAAGAGTTACATCAGTTACACGTTCTTCTGCATGTATAAATATCCGATGACAAGGGTTCGTTTCGTACAAAGAGCAAAGATCTCATTAAGGTAAATTAATAAGTTATATGCAATTTAAGATTTCAAATGGGAGATCGTTCTCTTTTAAATTAATTGTATTTCATTTGCCTTTATACAAGTTCATAACCAATTATAAACTTGCATGAAGGAAATATGCTGGGTAAGGTGAAATATCTTACGTAAGAATTCAAACGCAACTCTTCGTAACATAATACAGAAATAATACAAAACATGCAAGTAATGCATATTTGTTCTTCTGTTCAGTTTTTACCGAATCTTTTCCCGTGAAGAGTTTTGTTATATTTTCTTCACATTCAGGGAAAATATTATTTAAATTGAGAGTTAATATAAAAAATGAAGCAACTCATTATTACATTGAAATAATTTGTTTATTCATAGATCCTTTTGTTTCAGTAACAATATATAATGAAGCTTCAATTACTTCTTTCCACAGAGCATAGATAATCAGTTGACCCTTCATTAAAAATTCCTTTGTAACTGCATTGGATTATTTAATAACCGCGTTTCAAATACGCGAGTTATGTAGTTCCGAATGCTAGGGTAATTTGCTAGTATCGAAATCGGAGCTATGTGAGAAATAGCCATGGCTTATTTCAAGGTCATCTTCATTGTTTGAATCCTGTTGCGTATTATATATAGTGTTATTACAAAACGGTTGTATAATAATACAGGTTTAGTATAAAAGAAATAGACGCTTTCAAGGTTTTATAGCAACCAAAGTATTATTGATATAGACAAAATATTTACATGGAATTTAGTATATATCTTTAAGTTTGTATGACTAAGTTACAAATGTTCTATGTATCAGAATTTTGTCACACGGCAGATATCAATGCAATAACCCAGTTCGTTCTGAACAGCGCTCAACAGACCAGAGCATGGCACTGACAAGCTGGCCACCAAGAATTCCGATCTGACTCCCACTGATTATTTCTTGTGGGGATGTATCAAAGAGAGTGTTTGTGTCCCTCCACTTCCTGTAAGTGTAAACGCTCTAAAGCAACGCATCACAACTGTTACGTGTGTTGACGTGGACATGCTCCGGTGTGTTTGGAACGAATTGGATTATCGCATTGATATCTGCCGTGTGACAAAAGGCTCACGCATAGAACATTTGTAACTTGGTCTCACAATCTCAAAGACATATACTGAAAACCCATGTAAGTATTTTGGCTATATCGACAATATTTCGGTTTCTATAAAAAGTTCCAAGTATCTATTTCTTTTATACTAACCCTGTATTATATTATTTCAAGGGACTTTTCCAGTATTCGCCTGAATCAACAATTTATTCAGAAATTCCGATCTCCTGGTCGACACTTCCATCCGAGGACTCCGGTGCAAGTTGCGGAAATCAAAATCCCTCAACTGTGCACGTTCGGACTTCTAGATATATATATAAATCTTACAGATAAATTTATTACATTAGTACCAATCACAAATAGGAGCTGGGGTAGTGTAGTCGGTATAGCGACTGCATACGGGCTGGACGCCTGAGTTGTCGGTGTTCGAGTCCCGGTAGGGTCAAGAATTTTCTCTTTTCCAAATCCTCCATACCGAAACTAGGGTCCACCCAAACTCATGTGCAATGGGTACCGGGGGTTCTTTCCCCAGGGGTGAAGCTGCCGAGGCGTAAAGCTGACCGCTGATATCCAGGTAGTGCCAAGGTCAAGGAAATGTGGATCTATACATCCACTCTCCCACATGCCTTCATGACGTATTGCTTAATTAGGTAAGCATAGGGAAAACTTTACCTTTTTTTTTTGTCCTTGGCACTACAGCCCCAGTGGGCCTAGGCCTACCTCCATGAACTTCTCCGTTCACGTCGGTTTTTCTACATCTTAGACATATGGTAGGACTCCTTGGGCGGATGATCAGCTCGTCGCAAGGCCTCTACCTGTACGCACACACAGAAAAACGCACACAAACATCCATGCTCTGAGTGGGATTCGAACCCACGATCCCGGCTTCGGAGCGAACGAAGACAGTGCATGCCTTAGACCGCTCGGCTACCGTGACCGGCTACTTTACCCTTTTACCAGTCACAAATAGGCTAAACATGACCAAAGGCTACAGTTCACAGCTCATAGTGCGGGCCTGAGAAGTATTCCATCCGTTATACTAAGGTATCAGAGTAGGAGTTTATGTGGTGCTCATATCTGCCACTCTGCAACAAAGTAGCTGGAAAAGCAGAGCTCTCTTCTGTCAACTGGCCGAAGGTTTACGATATTTAACAGCTAAGTCTGACATCTGACAACACCCCAGCAAAGCCTGTGTCATTTAAGACTTACGTACACTTGTATCGTTGTAGTCGTCTTTATATTAAAGGAAGTATTAAACATAAGACGGAAGTACATCACTCAGCATGCACTAAAAGCACCGACTACTCACATGCACCTCTCTTATGCTTGTGAGATATAGTGAGTCATATTTCGTAGCAGAAGCAGTCTGGAATGATTGCTGCTGTTCCGTCAAGAATGGTTTGCCTTCCCCTTTGCTACCTAAAAAGCATTAAAATTAAAATATAAAATTGAAGCTTTTCCGTTGTTTTGTATGGGCGTGAAGTTGGACTCTCAAGTCTCATGAATAAAATAGACTGAGGGTATGTGAGAACAGGGCTCTGGGGAGGGGGAATATTTGGACGTAGGGGTGGAAGAAGTAACAGAAATTTGAGAAAATAGCATGATGGGAATTTCAAAATTTGCAGTGAAATTTTTATGGTGAACAAAGGCGGAGGGGACAGTGGGTCAAATATCACGCATGAGAGGGAGAGGGAGAGAGAGAGAGAGAGGAGAAATGCATACAGAGCTTAGGTGGGAAAGTCTGAAGAAACCGATCTTCTAGGAAGATCTCTACACAATTAGGAGTATAATATTAAAATTGAATGTACGAAATAAGTAAACTACAGGAATTATAAAATGAAATACCAATTAAATGTTATTCTTAAGTTATTCAGGTGTATGTTATACTCAATAGTGATTATATCCGTTTAATATTTCCTCAGACATTCTGCGATATAGCACAATCATCCAAGACAAATGAACTCAAAGCCCCAAGAAGCCTCTGCATTATTGTCTTGCTATTCTCAATTCAGAAATTGGCAAGGCAGCCATGTTGTTGAAATGGTAGGGATTGAAAGTACCAAGTTCGGTTGATTTACAGTGGTTTGGTCTTCCTATACTGCTCCACGAAAATGGCACCTATAATTTTGTCATCTGAATTTTAAGTAAGAGACGGACGTCCAAGAAGCAGAAAGGGTCTCGAAAGGGGAATTGGTACATTTGAGATATGGGTTAATAAGTCATGTAGTGTTTGTTACATGTGCGCCTATAATGTTGAATACGTTAGATGATACGTATAAACATAATTTTAGATATTATTTCTCCCGCAAAAATGAAGTAATTTCCTGAAGAAAGCAGTCTTCTGGGATTTGGCACCGTGTATATGTGGTGTTAATCGACGTTTCGGAGGAACGTATACGTATCTTCGAAAAGTCGATTAACACCACATATACACGGTGCCAAATCCCAGAAGACTGCTTTCTTCAGGAAATTACTTCATTTTTGCGGGAGAAATAATATCTAAAATTATGTTTATACGTATCATCTAACGTATTCAACATTATAGGCGCACATNCCTAACAGTGGTACTGTCCGGGCATTTTCCTTGAGGAATTCAAGGAAACTATGACAAACCCCACTTAGAATAACAAATGTACCAGTCGTGATTCGAAATGAGAATTTCCCACATATAAGTCTAGAGCGCCCCCTCTACTATAACCTGTTCGTTTTAAAGAATTAACTTGCATCATTTAACAATGAATATTCGCATGACTTTAAGAAAATCAATTTACATAAATTATTCTCGGGTTCCGTGTGAGTAAATTATAAATTTCATCTCAAATTTCATATTAAACTCTTCTCTTTCACAACTTCTCAAACTGCTGTGGTAAAGAATCGAGTTCTCACGTACACCACATCGAGTGAAGAGGCATCTTCAGGCTCAAGCTCTGTGGCTTCAGTGATAGTCTTGTGGCCTTACCTCAGACTGCGTAATGCACTCATTTTTGTCTGTATTTTCTTAAATTAAAATATACCGAATTTATTAATTTCTTATTCGTTTTGGGAGTTTTGTGAATATATATATACATTCGCGGTGACGAAAAGAAGTATTATTCCTTTCATTTTGATGTTGGAGTAAGCTTACTTACGTACTTGTTATAACAATCTGGCATTGTTCTTACGCAAAAGAAAGTTAAAGTCACACAACTAACATAAACTCTTATGCAATTCTAGTAGTTCATATGTATATTACATTAATGTTCTACATGATCTTTAATAACATTCTTTAACAAAATAGTAACAGACATTTTACCATCTCAAGTGGCACATGGAAGTTAGTGAAATCTAAGGAATATCCCTGACTTGTTATTATTTATGATTAAATTTTTGTTCTTATTACGGAGAGATTTCTGTTATGTTCAGTCCTGTCGAAGCATGTAGATAAGGTTTATAAATACTAAGTGTAATGAGGTCATTGGATTTTTTCAGTTGACCTAATCCTTCCAGCCGCACTAGACCCTGGGGTTTACTAAGCCTCTAACAGAAATGAGTACCAGGAATTAATTAAAAATAATTTTCCTGCGGAGTAAAGCGCGGCCGGCGCGTAAGGATGACAACGTTACCGGCATCTTTGAGCCGATTGTCTAGATCAGTGTTTCTCAACCGCTGGGCCGCGGCCCAGTACCGGGCCCTAACGACAATTATACCGGGTTCTCTTCTTGTCGAAAAAAATTACCGGGCCGCGGTCTGACAAAGGTTGAGCCACTGGTCTAGATAGTGTGGGACCCTCAACGTCTCACAAACATATGGGCCTTCACGGCCTATACAGGGATAACTTTACTTTTTTTTTTACTTTACCTCTTTTTGAGGGCACGCGGTAGCGTAGTTGGTTGAGGCACTATGCTACAAGCCGGAAAGTTGAGGGTTCAAGTCCCGATGAGGTCATTGAATTTTTTTCAATTGACCTAATCCTTCCAGCCGCACTATGGCCCTGGGGTCGACTCAGCCTCTAACAGAAATGAGTATCAGGAATAATTTTGGAATATTTTTGGGGGTAAAGGTCGGCTGGTGCGTAGGGCTGACCACCTTGCAGCCATCTATGAGCCAATTGTCTAGAAAATGTGGGAACCTCAACATCTCACAACCCTATAGGCCTCCACGTCCTGTTTCAGGGATACCTTTACGTACTTTACTTACCTCTTTTTACGTTGAGGTAGATTAGCGACGAATAGTGGCGGGCAGATAGCGCCTTATGTGTTATACGCATAAGGTCTCAGAGTAAAAGGAAGACACGCAGAATAGATGCATTTTAGACAGAGACAATTATATGATACTGAAGATAATCATTATAAAGTAGTAATAATAACTACCACCAATATGAACTGATCCCCTAGAATCGCGCAAGGAAAATGTCAGGCAGAGTGTACGCGTTGATTAGAACAAAAGTAATTTCTTCCCGTGTAAGTATGTACAGAAGAAGGCCTCTGCTTTACACTCACTGTAAATGTGAACCGATTGTAGGGCGTATTATTAACTTTCTTGTAAATTATACAGGACGGTCTCATATTATATTTTGAGGTTTGAGGATCTCACAGCAATACCTACTACGATTATTATGAGTTCTGTCTTTTGCAATATAACGCCCTGTAGTCAGTTGATATTTCAACCGACGTTTCTGAGGAACATGTCGTTTTCATCTTCAGGATAGAAGAATAACCCTCAGCTTACCATCTGATTCGTGTTGGTGATGGAGGCGGAGGAGATCTCTGAAATGTTGGCTCTTAATTCAGCAGTGAGACAGATCATCTTCCGAGAAGATTTCATTGAATTTTATCATTTCTCTCTGAATATTCTCCCCCCCCCCCAAGTTTTGTTAATTCACTGAACAAAGGCATTATTTCAGGAATAGAACTGTGTACTTCAAGCGGCTAAATTTGATAATCAGCATTTTCAGATATTTTTGTTAGGACAGATAATGTGATTTCAATAAGCGAAATGGATATCTTAATATTATAAAATAAATAATTATTATAATGAACATTTCGAAGTACATTTCCAGTGTTGAAGTGAAAGGAATTTTTAGGACCAGTGTACGATCCATGGGTTAATATAAATTTTCCAATCTCTATGAAAGAACTATAAAAGCGCACTCATTTTTTTTTTCAATGGCTTTTCTAGCCCACTCAGGGCCCTAGCCTCTTATTCAGTTCCGTAATCATTTTTCATAGACGTTAGGACTCCTTGGACGGGGCATTAGCCCGTCGCAAGGCCTCTACCTAAACACAGGACAACATAAACATAGAATAAACGCATACACACACCAAACATCCATGCAATAAATGGGATTGATCCCACGATCCCAGTGTCTAAGCGAGCGAAGACAGTTCATACCTCAGATCGCGGTTTATGTGACCGGCGCACTCATAATTAGAGATAATTAATAATAGTACTCCGCTTTTGTACGTAATTCCACGAATGTGACTATGTTACATAAATTTCTCCGATACAATCTCATCAAATTCTGCATCGCCACCGTGTTTGACGTTGTTAACATAAAAAATGTTTCATACAAAATGGGTAGGAATGTCTGTGATCTGTCAAAACAAAGGACCACAATGATAGCTTCAATAGCTCTTTTGTTATCTCCATGTACCCAGGAAGTTAAATGTATACTTCCGCCGCCGGATTGCTGTTGTATTTCATTATACAAAAAATGGCCACAACAAGAGGTCCACAGACTGTTTCTCAAAGATTTACTTATTATCATGCAAATATTCTGAGACTTGCATCGGGTCTTTTGTTTCCTCGTTTTCCTTAAAAAAAATGTTATGTAAACTTAACAGCGGAGTATTTTTGTAACACAAAATCTAAATTACTGCAGCATTAAGCTTCGTGTGCTGAATGTTTAGCAGATACTGCATATGGAACTAGAAATTCAGAAACGCCGTTCAGTGCAGGGCACTGCAGCCTCAGATGGACTGGAATATGTCACCTGCACTGCCTACTGGAACTAAAGCTACATTTTTCTGCTTCCTTTTTGTTTCTATTTATACAGAGAACAAAGTATGCTTTTGTGTTCATACTGTTGATTCACAGCTTGTGTGACAACTGTGTCTTAACTGAAGATTTTATATAAGATCCAGTGATGTGTACAGTTGACTCATGAATAATTAACATGTAAGAATTTCGAAAGAGGTCGTCAATTTGAATGTTATATCTCGACATTTGGATGAAATTATAACCATCCCATCCCCCTCTTTAAATTTCAACGGGGAAATGTTCCTTCGTATCCTCACATTTTACCCCAGTTCCTTCTTTTAATAACATTTACATATCTTCATATTTTCCCTATTTTCTGGGCTAAACTAGCAAATGCTATTATTCTTCAGATGACAAAATTTCGGACAAGCAGCTGCGATTCACGTGAAAACCAAAAATATTGCTACGGTATAAAAACCAAATAAGGTACGGGCATTGTCAGCTGTTACCTGGACATATTGACAAAGATACATGTAAATACATACGTACACACATTCACGCATATAATGGCCCTGCCATAACTCAGGCGGTTAGTGGCCAGCTTCCCATAGAGCCTGCCTGAGTTCTAGCACAGGTCAGATCATGTGGGATTTGTGGTGGACAAAGTGGCACTGGGGCAGGTTTTCTCCCAGTACGTCGGTTTCCCTTGCCCGTTTGCATTCCACCGACTGCTCCACACTCATTATCTATCATCCAGGGCTAGTATAATAGGCCAATTAGTGGCCGACGTACCAAGTGGACCTCATCTCACCCCACTCCAAGAAAAAAAAAACAACTACATACAGACATACATACACGCAGCGTCCAGAATGTGTCTGACCATTTTGGCCTAAGAATGATTTGTAAAGTATGGTGTATAGGCAGATTAAATCACTTTTCCAAAACTATTACATTGAGATCCTAGAGAAGGAACACTCACTTGAATCGCATTAAAACGGATTTGTCATTTGTTTTCCTTCTGTCCTTCCTTTAGATCTACAGCGATGAGATTGTACTTAACATTCTCCGCGAAACAAGCACCCGTGAGGAATGAAACGCATATGAAGCTCTCAAAGTTTACTCTCTTTCTTGTACTGAATAAAACGGAGGAAGCGACATTACGTTTAATGCTGGCAGTCAGATTTACTAAAACGTGGATGGCTGTTTAGAAAGAAGCTCCCCAACGTGTTATACTTTTTAACACTTAGTCTCAATTAGTTTCCTTTAGATGACTGAAGGTTACGCTATAAGAAAGACGGCAATATAACAGAAAAATGACATATGTTGCCTGTAATTGGAACAGCGGACGAAAGATGCTCAATTATTTTTGTGGAAACAGATTTACGCTGTTGTCACATAACTTGATCCATGAAATAGTTCTACTCGGAAATTAAAAAAAAAACAAACTCATTTTACATGTAATATTGTTAGTTCTTATGTCCTGAGAGATGATTAGTATTTATAAACAACATGCTTGGTAAGGCGGCATCACAAATTAACTATGTACACAGAGAAGAGTCTTTCTTTTTAGGCTAAGAATAACTCAGCTAGTTAAGAATGTCCTCGCATTTCATGGAACCGGAATTTCATTGCTATGACTCAGAGAAATCCGCCACTAGCCAAACCCCAACACGCTGATCTCTTTTTGATAAATATTAACGTAGAACATACATATAGGTATTTGTATCTTCCGCAAAACTTTTCCGACTATAAGGTTTTATACATCTCTCATGCGTGCTACATGCCCAGTCTAACTTAACAACTTGAATTGATCAGCCTAATTCTCAAATGCATCTTTCTCCTCCACGATTTCCCCTCAACATCCTCTACTCAAACACCATCAGTCTAAGTTCTTCTGTTACAGATGTGTCTTTCTGTCTGTTCGTAGGTTTCGGTGTCCCGAACAATATAAGTGTTTTAGCGTGTGGATATTTACATTATATGTTTTCCAGCAAATTACTTTCTTGCCCTTCCAAGTCTATTGTAAAGCCGATTACAGTTGCCGCACGGTCGAATGCATGAACTGTCTTCATCCCTTCTAGCACTGGATTGTGGGTTCGAATCCCACTCAAGGCATGAATGTTTGTGTTTATTCTGTTTGTATAGGCAGCGGTCTTACGAAGGGCTGATCCCTCCTCCAGGGAGTCCTACCGATTATCTTAGATTAAACTGAAATGGAACAAAGCGTTTCACGAACGCACTATGTTCTATTGTGGGAGCATTAGGAAGTGAGGTGGGGGGGCGGCGTCTGTTTTTATACGAAGCAGATGCTGGAAGTATGAATATTCGGTTCAGAGTTGTAAATTTAAAAAAATACACTTTAAAACACGATAAATTTTATTCGAGGCAACTTGAATGTGGTATTTGTTTAGCATAACAATGTCGAAAGTCTCTGTACTGCTCAATATAACTGCCAGTGATAGGTACATGTAAATAGCAAAACATGAGTCTTCGCCAAGAACGCATGTGCGAAATCTGTGCCTCATGCATATTGTTTTGTTAAGTGATGGGTAATGCAGGTCCTGCTTATATCGAAAGGCTTTTAAATACCGGTCTCATTACATTATGTACAAGGATTATAGGTGACACACTAGTGTCAACATTGAAACTTCAATTTCTGAAACTGTAAATGTGTTTACTACGAATAACCTTTGAAACGTTAATGGATATTAGGTTCTAAGAGAGGCGTAAAATTTTCTGTTTGCTTTTTTTTACAAATTCACGTTTCAGAACTATATAAATCTTGCAGAAAAAGTATAAATAATTTATTGTCTTACCCAGAAACTAATTGTCTGACAGCTAAACATGAGGTCACTTCGAGAGCCAATTTTATCGCTTTCCGAATACAGTCGAAAGCTTTTAGATCCATCCGTCCAACTGTCCTTTACAAACAGAGCTCCACAGCAATTCCGATTCGACATGTAGCAAGGAGAGGCCGCTGAACGCGATGAAGTGTCCCCAGGGCTGTCCAAATACTAAAGAGAACTTTTCTTGTTTTGAACAATGTTATCTCCTGCGTTCTAACGTCGTGTAATGTGGCAGGTAGGCATAAAGGTAGCAAGGAGAGGCCGCTGCCTGCATCTTCTGGACAGAAGGCAGTAATCTTCACACTCATCGCAGTGAGAACCTCAGATTTTACAAAGTAATTATGTGTGGGTCGGCTATTCTAAGTACCTGCTACGTATTCGAAACCCTGTGAATCTAAAAAGCCAAAGCATTGCTACATGTCTACCAAACTCTGCGGAGTTACATCCCAAAAGGTAATAATATTCATAGTCACCGTGAGAGAATCTCAGATCTCACATAGTAGCCTAATTCACTGCGTGTAGGCTACTCTGTATAACGTCTGCAGATTTAAACCGTTCGAGTAAAGAAATCCAAGCTGCAATCTTCTCCGTCCTTCCTATCTTCACACGTAGATACTAAAATGATGGTGCCTATTTTCCAAACTGCACGGTATTCAGAGTCACTCCCTGAAAGCCTCATTTTTTATTTGTTGGTTTGTTTTAAACTCGATGTTTAAAGACAATGTTTCTCAAAAATTGAATGTTGGCCGCAACATCACTACCTGTGTTGCTATGACACCCCCCCCCCTAGTAGATTCTTCATATTTTTCTGTATGAATAATCATAGTATATTCGTAGGATGAGGTTGCCACAGCGACACTTACGAAGAGTCTTTTCCTCTGGAATAAAACGTAGTGCTGTCCTTTGAAATTCAGCCGACATTTCGAAGGAATATGTTCCTGAGAAACGTCGGTTGTATGCCACGGTGTTGTATTCCAGAAGACAGAACTCTTCAGTTACTACTTTCTTCCCCTATGGAAAGACATTTTCGAAATTACTTGGCAAATTTTGCCAATTTTTTAAATATCAGTCCACAGTAAATGTTATTGGGGAATTGCATTTCGGTTCCTATAGATCGGGTACAGCTCCTATACTGAGTGAAACTGAAATGGAGCCCTAATTATCCCAAGGCAGCCCGTCACAAAGATCATGGAAATAGCTAATTGTCTAACCCCCTGGAAATGAGCTATTTCAGAGGACTCGTGTTCTCCTCAGCACTCTCTTCTAGAACACACTCAGTTTTCTTCTTCTTCTTTTTCTTCTTCTACTTTGATGCTACTACCCACATAGAGTTTTTGTCCTCAGTCTTTGTTCTTCCCTTAACGTGGGAGACCAAGATTCTCACCCATATAAAACTACACGGCAAATTTATGATCTTGTATATTTTAATCTTTACATTTTTACAAGGCGGAGAGGAAGATAAAGAGATTCAGAGCTGAATGGAGGTAAGCGTTTCCCAAATTTAATTTGCTCTTAAACATGAAACACTACATTGTATAAGATACAANTCAGTCTTTGTTCTTCCCTTAACGTGGGAGACCAAGATTCTCACCCATATAAAACTACACGGCAAATTTATGATCTTGTATATTTTAATCTTTACATTTTTACAAGGCGGAGAGGAAGATAAAGAGATTCAGAGCTGAATGGAGGTAAGCGTTTCCCAAATTTAATTTGCTCTTAAACATGAAACACTACATTGTATAAGATACAAACTCAACTAAGATCAAAACTTCATATTTAAAACAATTTTCACCACATAACGAAATAAACCAACCAAAAATCAAATTGCGTTGTGAGAAATATGACAAAGAATGAATTTTGAAAATAAAAAGCTTCACCTGAAATATCTTTCAACAATCTTTGACTATGGGGTGAAAAATGTAATACAAATTTAGTTATAAACATATGCCCCCACCCAAAGAATGAAGTTTTGAAGAGTCTCTTGATGTCCATATCCACCGTGTTTACTGCACGAAATTCCTAACATTACTCTTACATTCTTAAGGGGAAGAAGAGGGAAGAGGGAAGAGGGAGAACATTGATATAGAAGTCTCCCATGGCTTTCATGACTTGGGAGCAATTTAGCTGTCGGGTGTAACAGTTTGTATCACGTAGACTAACTGAAATATTTCAACAAATTTAAGAACAAGAAGGTACGCGCTCATATTTAACCTAGTGTATACCTTCTGCGTAAATACTTTAACACTCCAGAGTCACGACACAATCTGACCAAGTACCGTACTTTAACTACTTCCAGTTACTATTCCCGAATTTTACTGAATGGGGTGAGGAAGAACACGAAACCTTCAGACTGCTTCGGGTCCATCCACGTGTGTATCACTACACATTAATAAGAGCATGCTGTTATTTTTATAATTTTGTAACTTATTATGTTAATGTTTATTCTGGATGTATTGATTTTTGTCAGTTTCTGCTGAGTTATACAAAAAATAATATTATATTATATTAATAAATATCTGAATTATTGCCGTAGGTATATTTGTTGCTAGGCAACGGCCGTGAAACAACTATACAATTCTCGTTACTAGACAAAGGACAAAGTAAGCAGCAATAAAGGAAAGGTATT
This sequence comes from Cryptotermes secundus, assembly GCF_002891405.2. NCBI lineage: Eukaryota > Metazoa > Arthropoda > Insecta > Blattodea > Kalotermitidae > Cryptotermes > Cryptotermes secundus. The sequence goes on from NW_019729238.1 coordinate 782,002, forward strand.
TTCTGTTCGGTTCGTGTCCGGATATTATAAGCGGCACAGTTATTTAAGTGAGTGAGTGAGTGAGTGAGTGAGTGGAATGATTTGAGTAGTTGGCTGGTGAGTGANTAGAAGAGGGAAGAGGGAGAACATTGATATAGAAGTCTCCCATGGCTTTCATGACTTGGGAGCAATTTAGCTGTCGGGTGTAACAGTTTGTATCACGTAGACTAACTGAAATATTTCAACAAATTTAAGAACAAGAAGGTACGCGCTCATATTTAACCTAGTGTATACCTTCTGCGTAAATACTTTAACACTCCAGAGTCACGACACAATCTGACCAAGTACCGTACTTTAACTACTTCCAGTTACTATTCCCGAATTTTACTGAATGGGGTGAGGAAGAACACGAAACCTTCAGACTGCTTCGGGTCCATCCACGTGTGTATCACTACACATTAATAAGAGCATGCTGTTATTTTTATAATTTTGTAACTTATTATGTTAATGTTTATTCTGGATGTATTGATTTTTGTCAGTTTCTGCTGAGTTATACAAAAAATAATATTATATATTATATTAATAAATATCTAAATTATTGCCGTAGGTATATTTGTTGCTAGGCAACGGCCGTGAAACAACTATACAATTCTCGTTACTAGACAAAGGACAAAGTAAGCAGCAATAAAGGAAAGGTATTTTCTGTTCGGTTCGTGTCCGGATATTATAAGCGGCACAGTTATTTAAGTGAGTGAGTGAGTGGAATGATTTGAGTAGTTGGCTGGTGAGTGAGTCAATTAGTCTAGAGTTTCTGTATCTGAGATTCGGGACAGTTCGGGAACCCAGAGTGAGGGGAACGCCCGCCGTTTGAAGCCGTTCCCCGGCAATGACTAGGGAAGACTGAGAAGGCTTTATATGTGTCCTGTAGTTACAGTGATCTTTGGAGTGTGTAACTGAGTGAGACTGTCGTAGTTAATTGTAGTTACGTACTTAAGTAATCAATAAATCCGATTACCAGTGCATATCCCGTCTACAGTCGCTGTAAAATCGTGACAATATAAGAAGCTCAGTTTGAAAGAAAGGCAGAAAGTTTCGGCCTGATTGGAAATTACTTGATGTTACAAACGAAAGTAAGCATTGAAAAATTCCTTCTTCTGGGATGTGGCTCCTTGTAGATATTGTGTAAACCGACGTTTCGGACGAAAGTATCTCCTCCATCTTCAGGGTATGAAAATCCGGGAGCGAGAAATCAGCGTGAGCAGGTGGCTGCAGGCGGTAGAACGCTTACAGGTGCTAAGACACACACCAGTCACAACTCACGCATTTATATCCTGCTCTGAAGCGAGCTTGTACTGCCGCACACCGACGCAAAGAAACAGGAGATTTCATTCCGTTTTAGCGGCAGTAATGCCAGGACAAATGGCTCATGATGTAGGGCTGAATGTGATCATCCGGGGACGAAATGGATCCTATCCGACTCCTCATCTGTAAGCTACAAAGAAATCGAAACCCATTTTGAGTTAAGCCATTGATCTTCAATCTTTATATAGCGTGCTCCTTTACGATTTATGTGCCTGCTTCTTGACATTTCTTAGACGACAATGAGAGCTCTCCTACTCTCATAGGCAATATTAGAAGTACATCCCTCTGCTTGTGGATGTAAAACAAACTGAAGACTGTGACTCATGGATTCATGATTTGTGTGATTAGATTTTCCATCTGCTTAGCGTATACAGCATGAGATGGTAGAACTGAGTTCACTAGCTTCCGGGATGCTGCTTTGCTAACTGTGGTCTAGTGGTCAGAGTTCCTGCCTACGAATCCAGAGGTCCCGGATCCGATTCCCGGCACTACCATATTTTCTGAGAAGTAGTGGGTCTGAAACGGGGCTCACTCAGCCTCGTGAGGGTAACTGATGAGCTATTTCAAGGAAATAGCGGCTCCGGTCTAGAAAATCGAGATTAAATGCCGTGGGGATCCATTACGCTGTCCACGTGACACCCTCTATCAGCAAAAGTTGACACTAACTTCGCCGAAAAGCGGCGGTCGCTCGGTCGGTATAGTTCGCTTGCGGACTACAGGCCATGGAGATGTTTTAAGTCTGCGACCCTGATGATGGAAGCAGTGCGTTCTTCCGAAAAAGCAGTAGACTCCTATCAGAATAGACGGCGTCACATGCCGTTGGGTATAATTCTTCACGCTCATCGACGTGAGAACATCAAATTGTAGGAAATATGCGGTCGTTGCCTGTTTTAAGTAGCCGAGCAGTTCGGTGCAGCAGTAGAGCAGTAGGCCTGATGCTTTAAACTTGTATTCAGGAGTTGTCTGCTTCGGGTCTCGGGCTACAGACAGTATTAATTGAAAATTTTCAAGGCTTTTCTTGGTGTATTCATAAAGTTCTGGGATAGTACCTAAGGGAAGGTGCGCTTTGTTTTCAGATTCTTTCTACTCGCTGTTCCATCACATCAATGCCATGTAATTCGCCTAGATAAAGCACTGTCTTAAAATAACCTGAGAATTAATTAAGAATATAATTTTAAAGCAATACACCAGCCTATTCTGCTGTAACAGATTGTCATTTATTTTACTGTTCGTGACTAATGATAACGGGTGTGGACTGGTAGTTGGATTTATTGATCACTCCTTTACTCGTAATCACAATAAATTACAATAATTCACAATAAATCTTCAGCTGAATTCTGATCTGATCTGATCTCTTCTATTTCTGATCCGAACTACGACTATTTGCATTCTGATCTGAAAGGCTTCTTACATGCACGGAAATGTCTGTTGATCTCAGAGCAACGAGTTGGTTTCCAGCGCTCTCTCTCTCTCTCTCTCTGTGTAATATGTTTCATTTTCGTATCCCAGGAAACGTGTTCCGTAATGAGTTGGTTCCCAAGAATTCGCCTCTATGAATATGTTTTTGTCACTCGTTCCATAGCAATCGGTCCACATGTCACAATCATCAACATCATCATCATCATCATCATCATCATCAGTAATCTGTCAGACGACAGGTCCACAGTCTCTTCAAAAAAAATCCTCCACTTAATGCGATCTAGAGCTTTCTCCTTCAAAGGACAGTATCCTCTTCTGTTCCCAAGGTCATCCAGCATCTTCTTACGTCTTCTTCCTCGTCTTCTTGTCACTTCTGTCCGCCCCTCTATCTTTCCTTCAATAACTTCCTTTAGAAGGCAGATGTCACAATATATTAATTTAATAAACCCTAAAATATCGTAACAGATAGGGAAAGTAATACGTTTTAACTAAATTTCGATTTATAGAAAACGCCTGTAAGATTGAAACAGACTGTTTAATCGAGCAGGAAGCTATTTACGAGTGTGTGTGTGTGTGTGTGTATGGTCAGTCAGAATTGAGGATCACGTGAATGAAAACACTATGAAGGGACGGACAGCAGAAGCGTTGGTAAGCTTACAATTGAATTCGAAAGACTGTACTTCCCTACTTCCATCTACGGAACACTTTATAGGGTCACTTGACTTGTTTACTTTGTTTTACTGCTAAGTGAACTTCACAGTTACTTGAATATTCACTGAAAGCTTCGTCTGATTACTTTCCAGCGTAACATTTAATTTCGTAAATTCATTGTACCCCAAATTAAACAAATGAACAAACACTTCAGATACATTATCTAAATATATCATAGTAATTCCAAGATTACTCAGGTAACTTATACCACAACGCGTTGTTATAATGCAGCCTCATTATCTTGACATTAATTTTATGTACTTACGTTTTATGGAAGCATACATAGACAACAGAAAGTTACAACATATTTCGAAAGTGTAGAATTCAGTTTCTGACCCTAAGGCCTGCTACTCTGACCAAGCATTTGCATAGCATGTATCAGTCGATCTAGGTGAATGCTTGGATAATCGCTTAAAATGGCCGTGACCGATTTATTTTACATTGCTCGCTATTCATTATCCAATACTATTCTTCTATACGTTGCCATATACTCGTACTTAAGAGAACTGAAGAGAGTTATTGAATACAAATGTATGTTTTTAGGATGAATATATCTTCCCACTTAGCATTACCATCTCCGCATTATGTAGTTAGTAACACTGTTTCATCTGTTCAAGTAATTATATTTGGAATAAAATTTGTGATCCGTCATCCATTCAGATATTATTAAAGGGTTTTCACATTATCTAGCATTGTTAAATGCTAAAAACGTTAACTGTATATACAATATATATATATGAGATATTGAAGCAAACTCCATGTTACGTGGGTCCCCTGTCACCACGGCATGGCACCTTCTCAGGTTGCGGATGAAGGTGAAGGCCTCCAGATATGGAGGGTAGCTGCGGATATATTGAATAAGTAGTCGTGGACAGCCGACAAGGGGTAGTCCTCCAATTGGGGTGTGAGGTGTGGGGATTACAAATCCTCACCATAAAAAATAAGCTTGTCATGAAATTCCAAATTCAAAATGAAGAAAGTTGTCTTCTGGGTTTAGGCACCGTGTATTCTTCGTTTTGGCCGACGTTTCGGAGGAACGTAGCGNTAAGAAAAATATCTCTAGTCCTCAGGATTTCACGGCTGGAGCTTGATGCGTGGCCTCGGATTTTTGGGTCTAGTCCTCTCAGCATTCAAGGTGACCTAGTCCTGAAAGCAGGTGCACCTGCTCACGCTGGTTCCTAGCTCACGGATTTTCTTCTTTTTTCATCTACCCTGAAGATGGAGGCGATACGTTCCTCCGAAACGTCGGTTAACACAATATCTATACTGCGCCATATCCCAGAAGACTGCTTTCTTCAGTCATCGCCGTGAAAACTTCAAATCTTATTTCTTTGTTTGTTGTTGAGAACACATGAATGCGAATTACTAACCACAGAAAGAAGTCCAGTGGAGATTTCTCGATAACGGAACCTGAAGCGTTATACTGTGGCCCGACTTGTTCTCCAGCGTCTGTGCCCACAAAAAGTGCCCCTGAACTTCGCCATCTCTCTGCCAAATGTCGTTGCAATGTACCGAGACCGAGTACAGATAAATACTGAGGCTCGTTGCAGCTTCCCCACTCCTTCAAAAAGATTCAGGGGTATTACATCAAAGTACATCCGACCCCTTTGAACGCAATACTCACAAGTAACATAAAATTTGATGCTCTGGAAGCTATTTATTTTAAAGAAAGTTCTAAAATAAACGAAGATGCAGTCAATTCAATAATTAAACGACATTTATAATGATTTACGCATTTCCTTCCGTGTAGCTAACTTCATATATACAGAGTGTAAATAAATATACGTACAACGCTCTGTGGTTGATATATGGGCTCAATCTGATCATATTTTTTTGATACACCAATGTCCGGAAACGCTTCCTTTTGACACTAAGCGCCACAAAAGTTTGAGAGGATACTTAAGTTTTAGAGGATGTTATCGTTGTTTTACATTATAAAAATTGCCCAAGATGGCGGCCGCCGGCTTCATTGCATGTCTTACATCGCCTTGCCATGTTATGCTGAACTCTTTGAAAGATTCCTGGTATTTTTCGGATAGTTCCAGCTGCTACTCTAATCCTTCCCACAAGATCATATTGTGTCTCCACTGGAGTCTCGTACACCAGGTTTTGCATGTACCCCCAGAGAAAGAAATCCAGTGGAGTCAATTCAGAGGAGTGAGGGGGTAAGGTTATTGGGCCTCCAAGTCCAATCCATCTGTTGCCAAAGGTTTCATCCAAATGCTCCCGGGCAACATTAGCGGAGCGCCATCATGCTGGATTCACATTTCATGACGGACTTCCAAAGGCGCTACTTCCAGCAGCTCGAGTAAGGTCTCTTTGAGAAATGTTAGGTAAATGTCACCAATCACAGAGGTAAGAGATAAGAGGTAAGGGCGTCCTCCTTAATATTTCAGAGGGCCTAGCTCGTAAACAAAGCTTTTCCGGACATGGGCGTATTAACAAAATTGATCACATTGAACCCACCTACGTGGTATATACCACAGAGAATTGTAATATATATTTTTTACATCCTGTATATATAATTTATTTTTATTGATGAAATAATCTCTCTTGTAATGTTATTCCACATAATTCTTCTGATACATGAAGCAACTGGATTCCTGAGACGGAATAAAAACGGTGTGGCTGCTACCTATTTAAGCTGGAATACATTAACACAGCACCACGGCTGCAAGTCCATTACCAGTTATCCAGAGTCTTAATGACATTGGGGATGTACCAGAACTCGCCAAACACAATTATAAACGCAATCATTTTTAGTTAAGCGAATTTGGCCAATTAAAAATATTGTTTCCACCTATCACACATTCACATACAAAACATGAAAGGGGTTAGTTATGTAATTGGGTACTGTAATTTGTTTTTAGAGTGGTGCATATTTTAACAAAGAGTTGTGCAGAGAAAACCACAAAGTTGTTATTCGTTCCTCCCCTGTCGTTGCACCCCGCCCCTGCAGCAAATGGCGCTTTGTGTCACTGTTCCCAGGCACAGTACACAACACCCTTCATCATACTCGCTTCCGATCATTAAACTTGCAGTTCGCTTAATTTGAGGCTGATATATATTATTTCCATCACAAGTTAACACTGTGATAACCCGTACTTAAAATATAAATCTACAGAGCATACATCTTTGTTTACAAAATATAGACATGTTAATGGCACCCTCTTGTAATTTAAATCGTCTCTCTCTCTGTTTCACACACACATATCCACTTGTATGTACATACACGAAAGTTTCTGTCCCATGTCGAAATGCATTTTGAGAGAACCACTGCCGTTTTAATTAGTTAAATGAAATGTCATATTTTGTGCACCCTACTTCACTTACGCCATTTTATAAGAATTTATTCATACAACATGCAAATCATATACTACAACGAAAAGTAATGAACGCTGGTTTCAATTGCTTTTGAAAGCTCAGTTATTCTCATTAACACCACTGAAAGTTATTTTAAAACCAACACAAAAGTTCACAAACTTACAGGATTTTAGGTTGTGACAGTAGCGGTTGTAAGGGGTTCTCTCTTATTTCGTTGTTTGTACAGCGTTATATCCAGAAGCTAGAACTTTTCGTCAATTATTTTTAAAGATGTTTATAATCTCCTAAAATACTAATTTGTTTTAATTGCATTATGTGCCCAAATAGAACATTAGGTGCACATAACAATAAAAATGTAGTATTGTTTAACAGATGGGAGATATAATAGATTCTAAAGGGTTCTGATGATGGTGTATAACATTCAGAATTACTGGGTTTTGGACTTCTTCCATCGTCCGGTAGTCTAGGGACTAGAAAACCGGGCGATATAAGAAGTCCAAAAACCCAGTAATTCTGATATGGAAAATATTTTTCGTAGTGTATTAAATCATGTTTCACTTGAACGATAGATAAGAATACCGCACATAAATAAAGTAATATGCATATTATACCTACTTATAAGGGTTACGAATAATACGAAAAAGAAACTATGTTAATAGGAATGATGTTACAAGCTAACAATAGAAAATAAGATTGAAGTAATCGTTCTTGTGAGCACATAATGCTTCAGAAGGAACTTCTTCTCTGACATAAGCAGAGGAACGGCAGATGATTGTAATCCATGCAGACTGAAAGCGTTAGTGTCCAGAATCCTTATGAAGTTCTTGTCATCAAATCTAAAATGTATCCTGCTGTCGCCATTGGAAGTTCCGTTCCATAAGAAGGCTGCATTAATTGTAGTTGAACAGTTTATGGTGTACAGATTATGGAGCTTAATCATAGAGATTGTCCCTAGTTCAAAAGTCTCCACGGCGCCTATGTTATTTTCGTTGAAACATTACAAATTAATTCTTGTTGGTGAGCTTCAGTTGCAAATTCTTCTTATACACTTTCATCTGAGTCGGATAGTTCCTTTGGCAGTTAATCCGAATGTAATGTACAGACACGCGAAGAAAATGTGGCCCCATAAGGCGAACAGTTACCGCCTTCCCACATTAGGCCTTGCAACACGTTAAGTGAAGAATTCTAACTTGTGGAATGTAATGCAACACAGTCCGTTGTAAAGTCAACCGATGTTTGGGAGGAACATGTCTCCGCCATCTTCCGTGTCGAAGAGTAAGCGTGCAAGAAGCCAGCATGTAAGCAGGCACATAAATCTATTCATAACAGCTGGGGTGAAAACCTCTATACCTAATCGTTTTTAAATGGTTAATTTGTTTTGTTGCCTGGTTGGTTGGCTGGTTATTTCGTTATTCATTTCCTTACACATTTAGTTACGTATGAAATGTGGGTCGTTATTTGCAGTTGACCTGTACGACAGAATTGCACTTGTGATTTTCTTGTGCAGCTGTCGGAAACGTCAGACAAACACCTCACCTCTGAATATTTTCTCGCTTAAGAACGACAGAGGAAACAAATTTCCCCCAAAACCCGAAAATATTCGCGGTTAAATTACATTTAATATCATATCAGATACTTTCATTTTTCATACCTCCAACTGGAATGGCTCCGTTGGGGTTGCGGAAAGGAAGGATGAGGAATCGTGGTTCAGTTCCCGGCAGGAGCAAGAGGTTTTCTCTTCTTCACACCATCTAGACAAATTCTGAAACCTGTCCGTTATCTAGCCGGATCGTAACTGGTTAGAGCGGCCGGGACGTGAAGCTGATCACCCATCCTTAATCCAGTAGCGAAGTTAAGAATATATAGAACTATACCTTCTCTTCCCCATACGTCTTCTAGGCGTTGTGCTTAATTAATTACGCAAAGGAAGGACTTGACTATTTAGGCAGTGCGCTCGACTTCTAAAGGTACTGCACAGGAAATCTAACTTCTTCGACTACGTCAGTGTAACATTTTAACTGAATAGACAGTAGATGATAAGAAGTAAGGGTTCGAATTATGGTTGCTGTTTGGTAAGGTTTTGAACTCTGCTTCGATTTTCCTTAGGACGAGGTGGGCGGATATGTAGCGAGCATGGTAATGTTGTCCCTGTGCTTAACTATTTAAGTATTGCGCCATGAAGGCGTATGGGGGAGTGGATGTATAGATCCATATTTTCTTGAGCTCGGCACTAGCTGTAGGTGAGTGGCCAGCTTCACTCCCCAGCCGCTTTATCCCCGGTAACCATTGGATAAGAGGTTTCCTGGAACCCAGAGCATGTCTGGAAAACGTGGAGAAGAGAAAAATGCATGACCTTATTGGGTCAATCTAGTTCTCAGTTTCAGAATGGCGGAGGTATACCTTCACGCCCCATACTTCTTCATGGCATGGTGCTTAATTAATTAAGCAAGGGGACAACTTTACCTTTTCTTTAAGAAAGAGAAATGAGATGTTGTGGTGTAGACTGGATTTTGTTGGCTCATGGCAGCGTCCAGCGAGAAGTTCTTGCGAAAACAGTAATGAACCACATGGTTGCACAAAAGGCGGGGGATTTTTTTGGTGATCTTGGTGACTGTTCTCAAAAAGGGTACTCCATGGATTTGGAAAGTCATGTACCTTTATAGCAAGTTATCTATGGCCATATTTTAAACGTTTAATTAGAGTGAAGTCGTGCTTGTTTATCTCAGTACCCGGTTACAAATTTGAATTTAAAGAAATCAGCAAAGAATACATTGCGAGCTAAACAACATAGCAGTTACAGAATGATGACATGCGGTGGCCTTGGCGAGCAGAAAAGCTTCTGAAGATCGTACAGTCTGAGCAATAAAATGGCATAAAAATCGGATGTTGAGTTTGGAAATTTTACAGAACTGGGAATGCGAAAACGACAGATAGATAACAAAAGTCGATAATTATTGTGTAAGTTAACAAAGCCTAAAACAAAAAGTTCATTAAACGTTGCTACGAATATTATTCTAGGGGGAAGAAAATATTCTCTTATGACAAACTTACAAACTGCGAAATAAAAATACTGCATTAGAGCTTGATTTTTATTTACAATGCAATACTGAGATAAGACGAACTGATTTTCTTATAGGAGAAAAAATAATTATTTCGTTAAAATTAATTTCCAGTCTTGAATGATTTGTGGGTCTCAGAGCGGTCGTTATGATGAACTCTGTCTCCTGGCATATAACGCGTGTAGTCCATTGAAAGTCAAAATATATTAGGAGGAATACGTTGCCTGCACCATCAGGGCCGAAGAATAAACCAAGCAATAAACCAGCTACATTCTTCATGCATATTTCTTGCTTGTCTCACTCTTCGATCCTGACGCTAGAGACGATATATTCCTCTGAAACGTTGATTGACTTTCAGTGGACTACACGTTCATGTACCAGAAGATAGAACTCTTCTATTTGCAATTTCTGTTTATTTTGTTTTTGTTTTGATGCTTTTAAAACAAGTATCATATCGTAAAAAAAGTATCGTGAGTATTGTGTGTGGGTCAAACTGTTCTATTTTGGCCTTTCATGTTAGTGGCGCTGAACCTCCATGTTACTTTGCAGCTTTCACAGTAATATTAACATTACTGTTTGTGTTCCTGCTACTTCTAATCTGATTAACAAATGAAGACCAAGCGGAGCAGCTAATAATCTTGCTGCGTATTTGGACTTACTGTGTTCAAATCTTGGCTCGGGTTTCAGCTATTCTAACGGAAGTTCCCGACAAATTTCAACATAGTGCCTTAAATTAGGTCACCACGTCTTTATTCTATATCATTTCCAAACTTTATTCAACAATAATCCTATCATTCGAAGCTCTAAAGTCTCAGCTACTGACAACATTGTTCAATATATCATAAAATAAAATAAATTAGAAAGTGGGCTAGTTATATTTCCTTGTGTGATATCTGTCCACATATGACTGGGAATTTCTCCGCATGTTATCTCATCAGTTATCAAAAAAGAACGAAGTGAGTTTGGTAAGCAAAAGAGTAGAGTTTGCGAGTCTGAACACGTGAGCTCCATGTGGAAGAACAATGCCCTCACTATCTGAAAAACACAAGTAGTTAGAGTGTTTGCTCTCACAATTGTGTTAAAACAGTATGACCAATTGTCTTTCGTCATGGTTCTTGTCAGTGTGCCCCACAATTGCACAATTCAGGAGCTCGTTTTATATCTGTAAAGTAATTGTCATTGCGGTCTTGGAAAGAAGGCTGAAAAGCGTTACGGGTGCCCCAGTACACAATTTGCAGTTAGTGTTATAATTAACTAATAATTTCAATCATCGGAGTCCCTCCTGAGAAGCCGATATGCATCCACCTACTCAAAAAATTTCTCTGCCTTTTACAGAAACTATAATTTTATTGTTGTTTTCCGAATGAAAGTCACGAAACCATATATGGAACTAATTCAGATGAGTCCGAATTCTCGAACCATTTCCTTTGAGCTTCATTATCCAAACATGAAGGCCTAAGGCTCCTCAGTTTTGGCTTTCCTCTCGATTACAAACATATGCAGCAGGTAATATCGCCATTAAACAAATTTTAAAACTATATTATTATGATTATAGTCTTCTGGGTTATTGCATTTCGTATCAAGTATCTTGTATGTGGTTAGAAAGGTTTCGGTAATTCATGCTGCTACCGTCTTCAGTCTTAAAAATAGTAGCCGTTTCGTCTGAAATTCTGCTTACGATCTGTGAGATACTAGGTGTAACACAAGAGCCCACAACCTGAGATTTCACAGCAGATAGAACACCAAACCAACGTAAAATTATTTTGTATTTGGTCCAAATTCGTATAATAATTTTGTGCCGTGTATTTTCATCTACCAACCTAATTTCACTGAAATCTCTTCAGGAGTTTCAGAAACCTACACGACGTATCAACATTTGTTCAATTAAAGCAGTTCTTGTAAAACACGTATGAGATTTTCAAATGAGACTTCCTGTTTGGAACCCTTTAATTTAAGGTTCTGAAATGTGGATCCATTATTTCCACATCGTTGTGCTTAAGTGGAGAAGTCCCTCTAGCTTCGCTCTAAAAAATAATAATTTTAATGTGATTATGGTGTATGCTTAGTGTTCCTTCATCCAAGCTCTATTTAAGTATCTGCTCTAACTCTGTTCAAAATCCTCGCTTTGTATAAATGTTGTTCTTCAGCTTTCCCACGCGCTCTTCGTCTTAGCAAGTCTTGCAGTGCTCTTACGGAGGATCAGTGCTCACTCTGCATGTACTTCATGCAAATGTATGTTATATTCGCTTGAAATAAATGTTAAGGGCTGTGTGAACAAGGTTTGCAGTAATTTTGTCTGCAATTAAAGTTCGTAATTGAATTACAGAAATGGAATTCAGCTGGTTACCACGCTTCACATATTAAAAGTAGATTTTATTACGACCGAAGATATTTTAGTATATTCCACAACTTTCCATTAAAGAACAGCATTTTTTTTTTTACAATTGCATTTATTTTCTTTCACTAAGATAGCTGACTGAAATGCCAGATGCTATACTGTTAATATGAATTTCTGACTGCGTCGTTGTATCAACCACAAACTGCAGAGCGAATTTCATTCCAATATCGAATATCGTCTTTGACTCTTCCAAATAAATATAAGCAAGCAAAGGGCGTTTCATATTTAGCAGTATCTCATAAATTCAGAACTTATGGATCTTAGAGAGATCGGATGGGATGGTATGGATTGGATTGATCTGGCTCATGATAGGGAGCAGTGGAGGGCTCTTGTGAACACAGTAATGAACCTTCGGGTTCCAAAGAACGCTGGGAAATTCTTGAGCAGCTGCAGATTTGGCTTCTCCTCAAGAAGGGCTCAGCTCCATGAGTGAGTAAGTAAGTAAGTAAGTAAGTAAGTAAGTAAGTAAGTAAGTAAGTAAATGTCAGAAAGTGGAGATATCAAAATTGTTTTCTTTTCAAATAACAGGACATAAATTAACACATATTTACTTTCATATATTTTGACAGGAAAAGAATTTTAAACCTTAAGAGCAATCAGTAAAATAACCAGCAGTTCTTTGTGTCATGCAACATTCTGCAATTACCTCTATTATAATTCTTTTTTTTCCGTTCGGTATTCCAGTATACACTGATCTTTCTTGAGCCCCTAGTTCACAGCCGTGTTGACCTCCACACACGCGATGTTAATAATGGTTACATCTATAACACTGCACACGTTCATAACATCATTTAAATATGAATGACACGTGTCAGAAGAATTCAAAACTTTTATGTCTGTGTTAGTTAGTTATTGCAGGCGTTTACAGAGTATGAAGAGAACACAGTTACCGGTTATGCTGCCGAATCTTGTACAAGATGCAGGATGACAAACAGGGAATAATTACAAGTGCATGCAGTGTCGAGGCGACATTTTACCCCCGTGTATGAATGCGTCAACACAATTTGTGCACCTAAGAACTAAGAATCCGTGTGGCTCTGGAGAAATTGTTTGAGATTCTCGTTAGGTACGCCGCTTTATGATTTATTACAAGAAGAGATTATGGATCTACTATGACAGAAAATATTTGCCTTGACAATCTGCGAGCAATATTTTCTTCCTGAGTTACTGACACAGTCCCAGTAACTGTGGATGCTATATCAAAATGTCTGTCCACCCGCATTGATTGAATGAGGTGTGTTTGTGGATGAACAGATCTCAGGAAGCTGCATCAGAAGAAAGGGTGAAATTGCTTGGCCACCGTGATCGCCTGATCTGCCATCCATACGACTTCATCCCCCGAGGTTTCTTTAAGGACGCAGTATATATCGATCCCACGCACTGACAGCTATGAGAATTATGATAACGGGTGACCCGTGATGTGCGTTGGTGTACTCCAACATCCTTACGAACGGTCAGAAGAAACTTCATTACTGGTTCGTTTCATATCGACTCAAACACAAAACTCGTATTGAAATATCATTGAATGGCAGTCCCTATAAATCAGATTTCCGAATTATGTTGTCACGTCAGCACTCTGTTGTTCATATTCAGTTTCCAATAACATGAACATGTGAAATTTTACAAATTGTTATGAAATATTAGCGCGTTCAGTGACGCGTAAGAGATTGGACAGCTCGAACAAAGCGATTGAGGGCTTGAACCGAGCTGAACACATGCATTTATACCGACGTTTATTTGCCCTGTGCTGTCCTCTGTAAGTAGAAATACTGCAACAAACGAATCCTCTCTGCAAGGAATCCATCCAAATATCTAAATAGCCGTCGGAACAGAAAAGAAGAAGAAGAGAACTACTGATCACATTTGAAGAAGAAGAAGAAGAAGAAGAGCACTAAAAATTACATCTTTGAGCAAAACTTCCTACTTTAACAAGCTGCTTGCTAGTAGCACGACATAATTAAGTAAATTCTGCAAAAAAATTCCAGTAAAATAAGAGTGACTGTTCAGATCACACGGTAGAGTACGGATGGTGGAAGTGAATTGTTTAACGTGTTCACAGCCAGTGGTGTGTTGTGATATTAATGCACACGAGTACAAAATTCTCTGCATGTGCCCAACAATCTAGTTGAACTGCTGTTTAATTACAGCGAATGGATCCCATTTCAGGCTACAGATTATAAGTTGAATGTGATATACGTTGTGCCAACGTCCATTGTCAGCTTTTGATTTCAAACCCGAACAGAATCCGTATAAATGTATAGCAATCCTTCCTGCTTAATTCAAGACTTCAAATAAAACACGGTTATCTATTCTCCCCACAAATTTCAACGCTCATAATCTTTCAGCCAAATATTCTCAGCTCACAGTACACGCCTTTATCAACTGTCATAGCGTCACAGCCCAGGAATCAATCAACAGTTTTTAGGAGCGGTTTTATCTGATACAAATAGGAAGAAAAACAAGTATTCGGAATATTAGACCTCCGGTCCACGAATTGTAAGTGGAATTGAGAACGTGAAAACAAAATCCTGTCATTACTCTTCGTAATCCATACGGGGAAGTAGAGGCACTGAGGTGAAGATAAAATATTAAGAATGATTGGCAGAGTGCATTAAGCGCTGGATCAGAAGTTGTGGCCTGTTTAACCGCTTGTCACCACATCTTCTTCCTCAGCATTGCTACAGCAATGTGCAAAGGAGCCGTCATCAGAACTAAAAGGAGTATTTGTTGCTGAGCAACAAGAGACACGCTCTAAGTCCCGGTTGGGCACTTCGAGATGTTCCAAAACGTAGAATATGATGTGAAGATCGCGTTTTATGATTAGATAAATATTTGCAAAGAGGCGGCCGTTGTGTTTTTCGGCTTACTATTCTAGGATTCACGCTGTGAGATTCAGAAAAAACATGAAAGGCTTTCGTTAAAATTGCTTTCAGGCCCGAGATTCAAAAGTTGTATAATTCAGTTGTAAGTGTATAGAGTCTTAACTCGATACGAAATTCCCCAATGCAGATTTATCAGTCTTTTCTAATTATTGTATAAAGGAATTAGCTTCTTCTTCGTCACAGTTTTTCACGACATGGTATAACTATCACGGTACTGAGAAATAGAACATAGAATTATTCGGTATCAATACGTAAAAGGCTTACAAATGATCAAACAATTCCGTCCAGTGTGACTGTTGAAGTTTTACTATGTACTTCACTTCTTAGCACCCTAACATGTTTCGGTCCCTATAGACCATCATCGGAGGGAACATCAATACTTTTAGAAACTACTATTACATTGGGTGTTTTCAGTTTTAAAATACATAAATATACAATGTAAGATTTGAGGCTTTCACGGCGGTGACTATGAAGA
>NW_019729239.1:0-878 GCF_002891405.2 Cryptotermes secundus
GCAACGAAAAGCTAGCAAGCTAGCAACGCAAACTGGCAAGATAGCGACGCAAAGCTTGGAAGCTAGCATCCCAATGCTGGCAAGCTAGCAACGCAAAGGTGGCTAGCTAGCAACGCAAATTTGGCAATTTGGCAACGCAAAAATAGCGAGCTTGGATCGCAAAGCAAACAAGCTTGAACGCAAATCCAGCAAGTTTTCAACGCAAACCTACCAAGCTAGCAAATCAAAACTAGCAAGCTAGCAACGCAAAGCTAGCAAGCAAGCAACGCAAAGCTACCAAGCTAGCAACGAAAATCTAGCAAGATAGAAACGCAAAACTTGCAAGAAAAAACGCAAAGCTAGAAAGATAGCAACGCAATGCTATCAAGATAGCAACGTATATCCAGCAATCTAGCAAGCTAGGAACGCAAAGCTAGCTAGCTTGCAACTCAAATGTAGCTAGCAATGTAGCAACGCAAAATCTATCAAGCTGGCAACGCAAAGCTACCAAGCTAGCAACGCCAAGCTAGCAAGCTAGCATCGAAAAGATAGCAAGCAAGCAACGCAAATCTAGCAATCTAGCAAACTAGCAATGAAATCATAGCTACATAACAGCGCAAAGATAGCAAGCTAGCAACGCCAAGCTAGCAAGGTAGCAACGCACACATATCAAGCTGGCAAAGCAAAGCTAGCAAGCTAGAAACGCTAGGTTACCAAACTAGAAAAGCAAAGCTAGCAAGCTAGCAAAGCAAATTTAGCAAGCTAGCAAACAAATCTAGCAAGCTACAAATGCAAAGCTAGCAAGCAAGCAAGGCTAAAGCGGGCAAGCAAGCAAGCAAGCAACGCAAAACTAGCAAGATAGCAGGGCAAAGCTAGCAAGCTATCAACGCAAAGCTAGC
>NW_019729239.1:985-5495 GCF_002891405.2 Cryptotermes secundus
CTAGCAACGCACAGCTGGCCAGATAGCATTGATAAGCTGGCAAGTTAGCAACACAAATATATGAAGATAGCAAATCAAAGCTAGCAAGCTAGCAGCGCAAATCTAGCAAGCTAGCAACACAAAGCTTGAAAGTAAGCAACGAAAAGCTAGGAAGCTAGCAACGCAAACTTAGCAAGCTAGCAACGCAAAGCTAGAAAGCTAGCAAAGCACAGCTGGCCAGCTAGAAAAGCATAGCTGGCAAGATAGCAACCCAAACCTGACAAGCTAGCAACGCAAATCTAGTATGCTTGCAAAGCAAAGCTAGCAAACTAGCAGCGCAAATCTACCAAGCTAGCAACAAGAAGCTAGAAAGCTAGCAACTCATAGCTAGGAAGCTAGCAACGATAAGCTAGCAAGCTAGCCATTCAAAAGAGCAAACTAGCAACGCAAAGAGAGCAAGCTAGAACACAAAGCTAGCAAGCTAGCAAAGCAAAGCTACCAAGCTAGCAACTCAAAATTTGCAAGCTAGCAACGCAAAGCTAACAAGCTGGGAACGAAAAGCTACCAAGCTAGGATCGCCAAGCTAGCAAGCTAGAAACACAAAGCCAACCAGCTAACAACGATAAGATAGCAAGCTAGCAACGCAATGTTAGCATGATAGCAACGCAAAGCTATCAAGCTAGGAACGCATATTTGGCCATCTAGCAAACTAGTAACGCAAAGCTAGCTAGCTAGAAAGGAATAGCTAGCAAGATAGCAACGCAAAGCTAGTTATGTAGCAACGCAAAGCTAGCCAGCTAGCAACGCCAAGCTAGCAAGTTAGCAACGCAAACCTATCAAGCTGGTAACGCAAAGCTAGCAATCTAGCAACCCAAGGCTACCAAGCTAGCAACGCAAAGTTAGTATGCTAGAAACGCAAAGCTAGCAAGCTAACAAAGCAAAGCTAGCAAGCTAGCAAAGCAAACTGGCAAGCCAGTAACGCAATGCTGGCATGGTAGCAACGAAAACCTGGCAAGCTAGCAAAGCAACCTTGCAATCTAGCAAAGCATATATAGCAAGCTAGCATCCCAGCAACGCAAAGCTAGCTATCTAGCAACGCAAAGCTAGCAAGCTAGCATAGACATGCTAGCAATCTAGCAAGGCAAAGCTAGCAAGCTAGCAACTCAAAACTAGCAAGATATCAACGCAAAGTTAGCAACCTGGAAAGCAAAGTAGCAAGCTACCAACGCAAATCTATCAAGCTAGCAACGCAAGGCTTGCAAGCTAGAAACGCACAGCTGGCAAGATAGCAAACCAGAAATGGCAAGCTAGCAACGTCAAACTAGCAAGCTAGAAAGGTAAACCTAGCAAGATAGGAATGCAAAGCTGGAAAGCTAACAATGCCAAGCTCGCAATCTAGAAATGCAAAGCTTTCAAGCTAGCAACGCAAAGCTGGAAAGATAGCAACGGAAATCTAGCAAGCTAGCACCGCATATTTAACAAGCTAGCAAGATAGCAAAGGAAAACTAGCAAGCTGGCAACGCAAAACTATCAAGATAGCAACGCAAAGCTAGCAAGATTGCAATGCAAATCTAGCAATCTAGAAAGGTAGCAACGCAAAACTAGCAAGCTGGCATCTCAAAAATAGCAAGCTAGCAACGCATAGAGAGCAATCTATCAATGCAAAGTTAGGAAGGTATCAATGCAAAGCTAGCAAGCTAGCTATGCACATTTATCAAGCTAGCAAGCAGGCAAACGCAAAGTTAACAAGCTAGGAAATTAGCAACGCAAATGTAGCAAGCTACAACGCAAAGCTATCAAGCTAGTAACGCACAGCTGGACAGCTAGCAACTCACAGCTGGCAACATACAATCGCATAGCAGGCAAGCTAGTAACGCAAAGCTAGCAGGCTAGCAAAGCAAAGCTATCAAGCTAGCAACGCAAAGCTAGCAAGCTAGCCAACAAAGCTATCAATTAAGCAACGCAAAGCTAGGAAGCTAGTAACGCAAATATAGCAAGCTAGAACGCAAATCTAGCAAGCTAGCAATCAAAGCTTCCAAGCTAGGAACACAAAGCTATTAAGCTAGCAAACGCAAACTAGAAAGCTAGCAACGAAATCCTACAAAGCTAGGAACGACAAACTAGCAAGCTAACAAAGCAAAGCTAGCAAGCTAGCAACTCAAATTTAGCAAACTAGCAACGCAAAGCTAGCAAGATAGCAACGCAAGGCTATCAAGATAGCAACGCATATCTAGCAAGCTAGCAAGCAAGCAAAGCAATGGTAGCTAGCTAGAAACGCAAAGCTAGCAAGCTAGAAACGCAAAGCTAGCAAGGTAAAAAGGCAAACCTATGAAGTCCGCAACGCAATGCTAGCAAGCTAGTAAAGCATGTCAATCATGCTAGCAACGCAAAGCTAACAAGCAAGAAACGCAAAGCAAGTATGCAAGCAACACAAAGGTAGCAAGATAGCAACGCAAAACTAGCAAGCTAGCAGCGGAAGCTAGCAAGCTAGAAACGGAAAGCTAGCAAGTTAGCAACGCAAATCTGGCAAGCTAGACAAGCAAATCTAGCACGATATCAACGAAATGCTGTCAAGCTAGAAACGCAAACATGGCCAGCTAGCAACGCAAAGCTGGTAAGCTAGTATAGCAAAAATAGCAAGCTAGGAACGCAAAGGGAGCAATCTAGCAACCCAAAGTTAGCAAGCTAACAACGCATATCTAGCAAGCTAGCAAGCTAGCAACGCAAAAGTGGCAAGCTAGCAACGCAAAGATGGCAAGCTAGCAACGCAAAGACGACAAGCTAACAACGCACAGCTGGAAAGTTAAACGCAAAACTGGATATCTAGATACGCAAAGCAGGCAAGCTAGTAACGCAAAACGGGCAAGCTTCCAACGCAAAGCTACCAAACCAACAACTCAAATCTACCAAGCTTGCAAGCGAGCAATTGAATACTAGCAAGATAGCATCGCAAAGCTAGCAAGCTAGGAACGAATAGCTGGAAAGCTAAAAACGCAAAGCTGTCTATCTAGAGATGCAAAGCAGGCAAGCTAGCAACGCAAAGCTGGCAAGCTAGCATCGCAAAGCTAACAAGATTGCAATGAAATGTAGGAAGCTAGCAAGCTAGCAACGCAAAATTTAGTAAGTTTGCAACGCAAAACTAGCAAGCTTGCAATGCATATATTGAAAGCTAGCAACGCAAAACTAGCCAGCTAGCAAACTCAAATTTAGCAAGCTAGCAACGAAAAGAGAGCAAGATAGCAACACACACCTAGCAAGGTAGAAATCCAAAGCTAGCAAACTAGCTACCCATATCTAGCAAACTAGCTACCCATATCTAGCAAGCTAGCATGCTAGCAACGCAAAGCTAGCAAGATAGCAACGCAAACCTAGCAAGCTAGCAACGCAAAACTAGCAAGCTATCATCGCATAATCTAGAAAGTTAGCAATGCAAATTAAGCAAGCTAGCAAGAGAGTAACGCAAAGCTAGCAAACTGGCAACTAAAGATAGCAAGACAGCAGCGCAAAGATGGCAAGCTAGCTACGCAAATATAGCAAGCTTATATGCTAGCAAAGCATAGCTAGCAAGCTAGCAATGCAAAGTTTTGAAGTTAGAAACGCAAAGCTAGCAAGCTAGCAACGCAAATCTAGCAAGCTAGCAACACAATGATGGCAAGATTGCAACGCAAACGGGCAAGAGAGAAACGCAAAACTAGGAAGATAGCAACGCAAAGATTGCAAGCTAGCATCGCAAAGGTGGCAAGATGGCAACGTGTAATTGGCAAGCTAGCAACGCAAAACTGGCAATCTAGCAACGCAAATGTAGCAAGATAGCAACGCAAAGAAAGCAAGCTAGAACGCAAAGCTAGCAAGCTAGCTACTCAAATCTAGCTAGCTGGAAAGCTAGGAACGCAAAACTACCAAGGTAGCAACGCAAACCTAGCAAGCTAGCAACACAAAGCTAGCAAGCAGCAACGAAAAGCTAGCATGATAGCAACGCAAATCTATCAAGCTAGCAACGCATATCTAGCAAACTAGCAAACTATCAACGCAAAGCTAGATACCTAGAAACGCAAAGTTAGCAAGCTTGCAAGCTAGCAACGCAAAGCAAGCAAGGTGGCAAAGCAAACCTATCAAGCTGGCAACGAAAGCTAGCAAGTTAGAAACGCAAAGCTAGCAAGCTAGCAAAGCAAAGCTAGCAAGCAAGAAACGCAAAGAAAGCAAGCTAGCAAGGCAAAGTTGGCAAGCTAGCAACGCATACCTAGCAAGCTAGCAACGGGAAGCTAGCAAGCTAGCAACGCAAATCTAGCAAGCTAGAAACGCAAAGTGAGCAAGCTAGGAACGCAAAGCCAGCAAGCAAGAACGCATTGTTAGCAAGTTAGCGACGCATAGCTACCAAACAAGGAACGCAATGCTACCAAGCTAGCATCGCAAAACTAGCAAGCTAGCAACGCAAAGCATGAAAGATAGCAAAGCAAAGCTATCAAGATAGCAATGCAAAGCTACGAAGCTAGCAACGCAAAGCTAGATATCTAGCAAGCTAGCAAATAAA
>NW_019729240.1:0-91593 GCF_002891405.2 Cryptotermes secundus
GTGCGCTTTTCTGTTAATAATAACAAGGCCGCTATGACAGCTTGGAGCAATGCTACTGCCATCTATATCAGCTTACATGAACTAAATTTAAAAATGGCCTCCAACCACAATCGGTAAGAAGGTATGCTACCTTAGCAACAATTTTGAGAGGTATCCCCCTCACCACCACTTTAAAGTCCTTTTTTCGCTTCTTGCAATAAATACTTTCACAACCAGCTCTCTTGTGTTGCAGAGTCTCTTTCCTTCTGGTTTTCCCACCAATATCCTATATGCATTCCTCACCTCCTTTTGTGCTACATGAACACAGTTCAAAAATCACTAGTCGAGGAGGATGAGGTTGGCAGGGCATGTAGCACGAATGGGGGAGGCGAGGAATGCATATAGGATATTGGTGGGAAAGCCAGAAGGAAAGAGACTACTGGGAAGACCAAGGTGTAGGTGGGTGGACAATATTAAAATTTATCCTAGTGAGATAGGATGGTATGCTATGGACTGGATTGATCTGGCTCAGGATAGGGACCAGTGGAGGGCTCTTGTGAACACTGTAATGAACCTTCAAGTTCTACATAAGGCTGGAAAATTCTTGAGTGGCTGCACAATTGGCAGCTTCTCAAGAAGGGCTCAGCCGCATAAGTTAGTTTAATATCACTTCACCCATATCCTTTCGGTTGGATTTGAGTGAAGTTCTATTAAACTTGGTCCCCACCCCCTTTCCAAAAAAACATAACAGCGGAATACGAGCCTCTGCAGCTCTGGAGTACAAGAGATTAGGTTGCAAATTACACGTATTTATCTGGAGAAAGTTTGTCAGCAGTACCTGGAAAGTCATAGCATTTCTTTCACATGAAACACTAACCAAAGGCACTTAACATTGTGAACTGTGACATACATGTAATACTTGTATTTAGGAAAGGTGAAGGTGGGGAAACTTGAAAAAAAAATCTGTTTCCATCAGAGATACATTAAGCCTCATAATTTCCTCATAACTTACACTTAAAAGCTATACAGAACAGATTTTCGGTTACATTTAAGTATTATAAATCATATTGTAAGAAACAATACTAATGTTCCCATTTCTAATTACACGTATTTTCATTAGAATGATGGAATTCAAAAATTTGAAATACACTCGTCAACAAGATTAAGACTGCATTTAATGATATAAGAAAATCTGATATATTCATCTTCACCAGTTCAGTACTGGGCAGAACAATATGGCAGAAATAATAACATATCTTAAAGAAATATAATGAATACTGAAAATCTGCTATCAGTGCATATCCCAGTTCACTAATGGAAAGGTTTATATGGCAAAAGTAACATATCTTACACAAAAAAATGTAATGAATACTGAAAATCTGGTATCGATTCATATACCGGTTCAGTAACGGAAAGGTTTATATGGCAAAAGTAACATATCTTACAAAAAAATGTAATGAATACTGAAAATCTGGTATCTATTCATATACCGGTTCAGTAACGGAAAGGATTATATGGCAAAAGTAACATATCTGTATCTTACAAAATATGTAATGAATACTGAAAATCTGGTATCTATTCATACACCGGTTCAGTAATGGAAAGGTTTATATGGCAAAAGTAACATATCTTACAAAAAAATGTAATGAATACTGAAAATCTGCTATCTAGTCATATACCGGTTCAGTAACGGAAAGGATTATATGGCAAAACTAATATATCTTACAAAAAAATGTAATGAATACTGACAATCTGGTATCTCTTCAACTTCCACTTCAGTATTGGATACGATTATATAGCAAAATATATGTTAAATAAATGCAATTATTACTATTAAAAATCTTATGTTCATGTTCACCAGTCCAGTACAGGTAGCATTATATGGCAAAAGCAAGAGAAGGAATACACCTATAACAACAGAAGTGAATAACAATGAAACAAAAATGAAACAGGTAAAGAAATTACATAAATAGTCCTACCCACATTCAAACCTGATACTGATTCTGCTTCTCAGAGTTTCACACTGAGGTGGATAACCTGAACTTTGCAAGTCAATTATAAAGTAATGCCTCTTCATTCTTACCTACACATAAAGAAGACCCATGTGTGTTAGAAAACAATTTCCCATACACTCAATTGAAATATAATTTCTTGAAGATAAAGACCAGAATGAACTCTGACCCAGTGAAGTTCTAATATTCTCAGACAAAGGAAACATGTTTGCAAAGAGGGGAAAAGATGGAGCTCAAGTTAAAAATAAGTTTCATGTATGTAATCGAACTGTGGTTGACCATGTTTTCATTCACTACAACACATTTGCAAAGCGGGAAAGAGATGGAGCTCAAGTTCACAGTAGGTTTCTTGTGTGTCGTTGAACTGTGGATGACGATGTTATCATTCACTGCACAGTAGTTTCTGTTGCTGCAGTGCAACTGCTTGTCACCAGGAATACTTTCTCCAACTTATGAAACATTTAATGATACTCATGTGACTAGTTGGCACACATATTCTTCCAATAATTTCAGAACTGCTCTCTGTCAATTTCCAGGGTTGGTATGGGCAGGCCATTATAAGGGAAAAATGAAGAAGCATTACTTTCCTAATGACTTACTGATGAGACAGTATCTTCATCTTCCTCTCTGTAGCCCTCTGCTGGCTGCTTCAGTCATCAACCTGTTTCTTCGCTTACACCAAAAAGGAACGTAAATTCGTGTGAGACATCTCACAATACTATCTATTATTCATTGGTGGTGAAGCGAACAGCCAGAACACATAATCCGCTCGAAGTCAATGGTGCTCTTGATGGCAGCTGTACTTGCCGAGCAACATGGAAACTCTCAGGCACACCAGCAGGGGTTTCCTTGTCATGACTTGTGGAAGGATTTCGTGAAGCAGCTTCAGGTGGCCTGAAAGGCGATTGTACCTTATCCTGAAGAGTAGCACCATCATCCTCACAATTAGTTTCTCCCAGTCCTCTAAATGCAAAGCCTCTGATGATGCTAGTCTTCAGGGCATCTACAAACTGTCCCACAGTTGGGTTATTGCTCGAACCACAGTTTAAACGAATAGCTCCAAATATGTTCTCCAGGGGGTCCTGATTCAGGTTTTGGGTGTGAAGGTACTGAAAACCCGCCTCTTTCAGTGTCCTCCACACATACCGGGCAGCAGCAATGTCAATTAGCCACCCATTCTGTGAAGGAGGAGGATGAAGAAAGGCGGATTTACCATCCTGGAGGAAGATCCAACTCTTTATTATTATTATTATTATTATTGTTGTTGTTGTTATTATTAATTAATTAATTAATTCTAACTGCAAATGGGTTTTAACCTGGTGGCAGTGGTCTACAACAAGACACAACATACAAATAACTATACATCTCACAAACAAATAACACAAACACACAAAATAACACAAAGCCACAAAGTGATACAAAGCATGAGTGAAACACAGCGCCCAAAACTCACAATGACACCCACAGACATACTATGCAGAGTGAATACATTATGTTAATAATTAATACAATAAATTAAATTGTTAATATTAATAAAATTGATACCATTCATAAAATACTAATTAATTCCCTTCTCTACACTACGCTACACTTCACATCACTTCACTTCACATCACCTCGCTTCACTTCCCTGCCTTTTAGATGATTCCCCCTTTTAACTTAGCCTTATTTATAGCTTTCCTAACCCTTTTCCTAAAATTATTTGGTTTATAGGAGAGATCCCCTAAAACATCTGCAGGTAGTTGGTTCCAGAGCTCGATGGTCCTATTTACAAAGGAATATTTCCCGATATCTGTCTTTTGCTTTCTGCTCTTAATTTTCCTATCATGATCGACCCTGCTCAGATAGCATGGTCTTTCTAATCTATCACCTATAGCCTCCCATGCCTGTTCTACCATGTATGCTTTGAAGAGAGCACATACGCAAGCTATCTCTCTGCGCTGAGTCAAAGTTTCCCAGTTCGAATCATTTCTATGATGTGCAAATTTAGCTGCTGTGTTTTGCACCCGGTCTAGTGCATTTATCTGGCCTTTCCTATAAGGATCCCAGCACGCCGCCCCATATTCAAGAATCGGACGTACTAGTGGTGTAGGCTAAACTTTTGATGTTGCTATTTCCCTTTTTAAGAATACGCACTGTAAAATGAAGTGCCTTCCAGGCTTTTTTCACCGTGTAGTTAACTTGATCGGCCCAACCTAAATCGCTGCGTAAGATTATTCCCAAGTATTTACAACTGCTCGCTTCCGGAATTACTATGTTCCATAATGAAGAGTTTAGTAGGTCCGTCGCACGGGCTCTCGTAAAACAAACTGCCTTGCTTTTAGCTGGATTTATTATAATCTCATTTTCAAACGCCCACTCCCCCAGCCTGTTCAGAACTACCTGCAATTTCTCCGTATCTTCCTTATTTATAATTTTCCTATATATTATGCAGTCATCTGCACAAATTCTAGTAGTTGATTCAATGTTTCTCCCAATATCATTTACGTATGCAAGAAAAAGTAGTGGACCAAATACACTTCCTTGAGGTATTCCTGACATTACTCTGACTTCCTCTGATGGCCGTCCTCCTACTCTAACTCTTTGTGTACGGCCTAAAAGGAATTCCCTTATCCATACCACTACCCTCGATTACACTCCTGAGGCCGCCATTTTCGTAAGCAGCTGATCATGTGGAACTAAATCAAAAGCCTTTGAAAAATCTATTATAATGGCTTCTATCCTACCTCCGTTATCTAGTGAGTCAGCAATGTCCTGACAAACGGTGATTACTTGACTTTCACATGAATATCCCGGCCTGAATCCATGTTGAGCCTCGAATAACCAATCCTTTTTATCCCAGATTTTTCTCAGGTACGATGCAATAATGTGTTCCATTTGCTTGCAGACCACTGAAGTTAAACTTACAGGTCTGTAATTCAACACCATCGATCGGTCACCCCCCCCCCCTTGTAAATAAGAACCACTATGGCTTTTTTCCAATCAGTTGGGAGTGTGGCATTATTTATTGTTACGTCCAATAATCGTGCAAGGCATGGAATCCTGGCTTCCCCACCCGGTTTTAGTATTTCACCCGAAACGCCGTCCGGCCTTACTGATCTGTTTTTACCTAACGCTGCTAACCGTTTCCTAATGATGTTAGTATTAGTCGCGAAGGGTTCACCTGAGTTGGGGCTCTGTAACTGCGGAATGCTATGCTCACAGCTGAATACCGAAGATTAATAGCAATTAAGGGAGTTAGCCTTTTCCACTGCATCAGTAATGAGCCGTTCATTGACATCTTTAATTGCAGGAATGTTTTCTCTACTGCTTTTATGTCTCTTTACGTACTTATAGAACTCCGTCCAGCACTTGCCTTTATTTTTAATACAGACCTTAAGAATGTCTCCTGTGCATTTCTTTTGGCAAATAGCAACTCCTTGGATAGTCTTTTCAGGTCTTCACAGTACTGCTGTCCTAACTTTCTTCTATTATATGTTTTTCTGACCTTTATTTTTAACTTTTTGACTTCCTTATTGTAGTATTCTGGGTCCGAATTTTTTTTTTTTATTTGTGTGGAATAAATGTTTCGATACTCTCGAGTATTATGTTCTGACGCTGATCATTCTGAGCCCTTATTTATTTGGATGATTATAGATGAACATGAAATTTATTTCTAAATTAATTCTCGGTAATTTTAATTTCAAAAGTCTTATGTTTCGATATTACTGGAAATGTACTGTGATCTTTAATATCGTATTTCATTGTCTGGGACTTGCAATACGGTGTTTATGTTGAAATTTCTAGATTCTGGCAGGACCAAGGAGTCCGGAGTTCTGACATTTACAAGCAGTCATAAATTTAGCTCGGGTACAGGGAACCAGACACGCCTAAAGGGAAGGTCAATGAGAAGGACAGGTCAGAACTTGTTACAGTTGTCCGTGAATGAGGGCCAGTATGATTGAGTTGCCTCGTTCAAGCTTCCTATGGAAGATGGGATGAAATGTATATTTCAACACCATTTTTCGAATTCCCGGCATGGGGTGTGCAAGCCATTCCACAAAAAGAGAGACTTTCACCATATTCCGAACTGAACGGACGTGACCCTTGCACGCTCCGAGACATAGCTTGCTGATCGTGTAACGCTGTAACTTAAAGCCAAGAGTACATTCATTTAACAGTGTGGTTTGGAGAACAAAGATGAATAAACGTCATTTGGATTAACTCCCAGAATACCGCTTTCTTCGGCATCGCTACCCTGACACTCATGCAAACCAACCCAGCTAGTTTCCCGTACCTATACCGATCTTCCTTAGTTTGATCTGCGAGGACAACTTGCAGTGGCCATCATACACTGTCCTAAGGTAGAAACAGGTGTAGCAGGGATAGCACCATTCCGACTGAGCTGATACAAGCAAAGGCGGGTTGGAAAAGAGCGGTGTTAGTTCTTGAAATTATTCCACACCTCCTCAACACATCTACCATCGCTTGCCCATATCGCGAATCTATCCTGGAGGAAGGTTTGCAAGCCTACAACATTTGCTTTGTGGTACACCGGGACTAGTCTTTCTTCTTGAGGTCGCCAGTACTTTTCTTCCCATTCTACCTCTAACAATACCCCACATTGGTCACTGATCCCCTGTACTATGCTGCAACAGTTGAGCAAACTTTCCGGCCATACTAAATAAACATCCAGCAATGCATCTCCTCGTATCGTGGTATTTACTACCTGCATGAACACGTTTTCCCATACCAATCTATTTATAAATGCATGGCCTCCGCCAATGCATTCCACGTTTACATTCCAATCGGCATAGGGCAAGTTTAAATCTCCTCCAATGATGCTACGCTTTGTACAGTTTCCTGAATAATCTGTTCGGGCTGCCAATCTTTCTACTGATCGTATGTCCTCGTTAGGAGCTCTGTATATGCCTACGATTTCCCATACACATTTAGGGTCCCTGCCTTTCACTTCAACAGCTATCATCTCGAACTCCTGGTCCACCCATTGTTCCACGCAAGCAATGTAATTTTTTACACAAATGAACACTCCTCCACCTCAAGTATGTCTCTCTCTCCTAAATGTTGTGTAGTCGCCCCTAAATACTTAGCACTGCTAATTTCCTCTCTAAGCCATGACTCCATACCTATTATAATATCAGGATTGTGTGTCGACTAGATTCCAAAAATCCAAAGACTTGTTAAGGATACTCCCGCAATTTACCTGCAAAAAAACCAGCGAATTGCCCTCTATCCTCTATGCCCTACTCGTGGCTACCCTTTCATCACTTGTCCCATCTTCTGTCTCCCTCTCCATCTGATTCGTCATTGCTTCTTCCCTCCTTCTCGTCTGCCAGACTGGCGCCGGATGTCCTTGGAGAACCGTTAACCACTTCTTTTCAGGCGTTCCTTCATTGTTAGTACTCAGAAAGAGTCACTCCTTCAACTTTTGTCCACCTCCACTGAAGCCACAAACTCTAGAATACAGTTGGCTTAGTCTCCTCGTTCCACTTAGGTTCACGTGAAGCCCATCCCTGCAGAAGTCCCAATTTTCAACCCTAGTGTTCGGATCTACAAATATAACTCCCAATGTCTTCGCTATCCAGTCGTATCTGCTGTTTACCGCTCCGATCCACCGCCATGACACATCTCTGCGCTGCAGTACGCCACTCAAAACCAATTTGGATTTAGGAAATTTAGTTTTTGCCTTATTTACTAATCATACACATCCCCCATCACACAGTCAAGATTTGCAGTTCATCTTAAATCATCTGTACCCACATGAAACACTACAGTATCAGGAATTCCCAGTTCTCTGTTTTCCGTTACTCTTTGCAGCTGTTCACTTCTAATTCCCGGAAAGCACTGCACCCTCACACGTTCAGATTCCACGTTCCGTAAAATCGAATCCCCCAACACTAAGCACTCTGCATCTTTGTGTTGTTTCCGCACCGCATCATGTATGCCAGCCTCGCATCCAGCTCCCGCCCCTCGTAACTGCTCTTCCAGGCTCTTGTTCTTCCATCTGAGTTCTTCTATTTCTTGTAGAGCATTTTCCAGTTTCTCCTCCAGTTGACGAAGCCTATCCCATCGGCACTTGTCGCAGCTCCATTTCCCGCTTTCAACCATCTGAGCCTTGACGTTTCCACAACTACTGTGAAACCAATGTCCACGCATGTTGCACTGTGTTCCAGATTTTAAGTTCCTGTCACACCCACTACACAATACTTGCAGACAGTTTTCAGCTTCCACACCAGGCCCAGGATTTTGTTCCACTCCGCCGATTAATAATATTACAGTCAAAGTCGCTGCACACAGAAGCATGTCCCTTGTATAACCTACTGATTGCCCATTGCTGACTCATCCTTGGGCAGTACGCCAAACAGTCCTCGCAGCCCAGGTACCCACTCGGGCTCGATAGTCTACAAGGTTGCAACCCATTAGCACCAGTAAGTAAACACGTCCGCTCTCTTGCCTTTTTTCCAGAGCTCTATATGGGGACTGTTGTCACTGAGTGGGCAACACAGTGTTTCCCCTTGGCCAACATTTGTTCCACCATTGAAACTATGGAAGAGGTTGTCAACCTCCTCAACAAACACAGCTGTTGCCATGTATTCGCTGCTGCACCCACCTGAATGGGGGGGACAGAAGCTAGTGTGCCTCCTTACGTGGTGAATTTGTTTCTTTACATTGAAAAATAACACATTACTTTACAAAGACTAACATTATACAAAACTTGTACATTTCATTACATTATTCCTCATATTAAAATCTTTGCCACCTAATTCACCTTAATCATATCACTGACAGTGTTGTCTGCTTTTCAAATATTTTTTAATTATCCTAAAAACAGGATTTGTGACATATTCTACATAACTTGTATATTGATATACAGCTTCAGAAGTCAATTCAAGTCAGATGATAATGATGTTTGTTTGATTAAAACTGGGTTCTGAGGCAGTAACTTTGAAAACTAGTCCTCATTATTAGTCACTTCATTCATATAAGAAACATACAGTGCTTACCTGTACCCACTAGAGCACCGAGGCCTGCTGCACATCTGTTCAGGTGTACCCTTTCAGTTGTAGTGAAATCACTTTCAGAGAAATGTTAGTTGCACAGAACTTTATTGTGCAACATTCTAGCAGAATCAGTAGTACAGGATAACCCAACTCTTCCTGCCCATACCATAGCCCTGTAAGAGTATTACATATTGTCTCAAAACCTTGAAATAATTCNCGTGTATGTGAAAGAATGCAGCA
This sequence comes from Cryptotermes secundus, assembly GCF_002891405.2. NCBI lineage: Eukaryota > Metazoa > Arthropoda > Insecta > Blattodea > Kalotermitidae > Cryptotermes > Cryptotermes secundus. The sequence continues at coordinate 9,233 of NW_019729240.1, forward strand.
CACTAATGACACAACACTACAATAATGAAACATAAAAGTATACTACTAGGCATCCGGCATATAACAGACCAAGATCATTAANGTCATGTACTAAAACAGACATTCATACATTAAGATTTGAGGCTTTCACGGCGGTGACTATGAAGAAAGCAGTCTTCTGGGATTTGGCACCGTGTATATGTGGTGTTAACCGACGTTTCGGAGGAACGTATCGCCCCCATCTTCAGGGTTGAAGAAGTATAAGTAAATCTGCAAGCGACAACACCGTGAGACACGGTCAAGCAGACTGCGAAACGTCGGTTAACACCACATATACACGGTGCCAAATCCCAGAAGACTGCTTTCTTCATTCATACATTTATTTACTTTCCATTAATCCTTACATGGTTGGAAGAACAGTGGATATAGTAATAGTCAAAGACAACAGGACAAGTTCCATCAATGACATAAATAAAAATTAATTATATTTAACCCATAACAATTACACATATTATCAAAGACAAATCACAGTGAGTAAATCATTAACACAGTTTTCAAATATATACGTGTATGTGAAAGAATGCAGCACACTAATGACACAAGACTACAATAATGAAACATAAAAGTATACTACTAGGCATCCGGCATATAACAGACCAAGATCATTAATTAATACTGAAGTTAAATTATTCCTCCAATGAGCAAAATAGACTTACCCTTTGGTACCTATCTTTCACATAGGATTTTATCACTGCACTGGCTATTCCATATTCCATACATTCCATATTCCAACTATTCCATAAAATTCTACTTTATACAGAGAGAGGCAGATAGAGAGACAGACAGATATAGACACAGTCAAAAGTTTTCTTCAAATCTCAGAAAATGCCGATGAACATTATTGGTATTGATGTTGTCCAGCTATTGTTCGAAAATAATTTTTAAAAGAATCTGTAATCACATCATGATTATCAGTTAACTTCCCATCAATGTTTAAAAACTGTATACCTGCATTATTAATTTTTCTACCTGTGTCTGATTTTATAATGCTACAGGTGGTTTTCATTTTGTTACTAGAATTAGAAATTAATTGATTATAATGAAGATTTTTACTCCTTTAATAACACTGGCCAAAATATTACAATGTGTTTTATAATAATATTTCAGATCTGGCTCATACCGTGCTGAATCCCTGGGAAAATTGAAGAATATCATTCCAGTTTCCTCACTGGAAGACGTGCATCCTGGAGCAAAACACTTCTTTTTCCTTCCCATTTATACTGCAAGAAACAATACAAAAATTATAACAGAATCACAGTACACTCTCACTTTCTTGAGATTGTACGGTCCTTCTTTAGGCTACGCCGAAAGACGCTTAAAATACATAAATACGATTTGGATGAAGTATCGTAGTAACACTGACTTAATGTTTGTCTCTAATTGCACTGGGCGCAGTAAGAATAATCCATATACATAAGTAACACACAGATGTAAATTCATGCGTAAATGTCGACTCTCGTTTCACAACATCAAATCATTAATCTAATTAATTGCACGACATACCTCAATGGGGTACAAATATCATTACGATTACAAACTACCAGTCTTACTGAGCCAACGCCTAAAATCTTCCTCGGAAATTTATGATCCTCTGATTGGCTCACACTTATGCGATTCGATTAATTGCGATAGGTGTATTATGATCGATTATGATCATTATGATCGATTCCAGTCATTTCCAGACCGTTCCAGACTATCCAGTTCGATCTAGTTAATGTAGCATGTGTTCTGCATGAAGAAAGCAGTCTTCTGGGATTTGGCACCGTGTATATGTGGTGTTCACCGACGTTTCGGAGGAACGTATCGCCTCCATCTTCAGGGTAGAAGAAAAAATATAAGAAATCTGCAAGCGAAGAGACCGTGAGAACCGGTAAAAGCTGCTTTTTTTACCGGTTCTCACGGTCTCTTCGCTTGCAGATTTCTTATATTTTTTCTTCTACCCTGAAGATGGAGCCGATACGTTCCTCCGAAACGTCGGTTAACACCACATATACACGGTGCCAAATCCCAGAAGACTGCTCTCTTCATAGTCAACGCCGTGAAAGCCTCAAATCTTACATGTGTTCTGCATGTTTCCCTCTCCCCAGTGGGAGTTTCACCCCCCTGCTCTCAACTCAGCGCGGGCCACCGACGAAAATGGGCAAAATGCCATTAACGTCGATTAACCTTGGATCATACTGTCGATTAAACAGTGAACCCAATGTACAACTCAGCAAGAACGGTAGGCAAAATTTAGTGCGGTTACCCACCCAGACCTCACAGTTGTCTGCGCTCTGCAATGTCAATGAATGTACGTTCCTAGATGGCAGGAAAGGGAAACATGACGTAATAATCCCTAGTCAATGACACTTGATTCGAGACCAATACGGATCAAGACGTTAAACTGTGCGTACATGAAGAAACTGGGTTGTATAATTTGAACGCCCGACATTTTGGAGGAATATATCGCCTCCATCTTCAGGACCAAAAAGTAAGCCAAGCAGCAAACCAGCAAAAGCAAGCTCCTGTTTAATTTCTTGAGAACATTAATTTGCCGCTTATTTCTTGCTTGGCTTTTTTTTTCGATCATGAAGATGGAGACGATATATTCCTCCGAAATGTCAGACATTCTCCGTACTTCACGGCGTTACAACGAAGAAGGACGCACTATTCACGGTCACCGCTGTGAGGATCTCAAATCCAGCAATTGTAACACATTTAAAGTTATCACAGCAGTGATTATAAACAATACCGTCTTCAAAGAGATAAGGCTATGTAGTCCGGCAGAAGTCCATAGACTTTTAGGAGCATGGCTTAGAACCTGATAACGAAGGCAGTATTTTTCTATGAAACGCTGATGCACTTCCACCGGACTACACGGAGTTGCATCCGAGGAGATCTTACATTTGAGTCTACCTAGCCAGGCGGCCCGGGTATGAGGCTAGGTCAGGTCATACGATGCTTCTGATGGACGAAGTGACGCTGAGGTGGGATTCCTCCGAGTACTTTGGTGTCCCCTGTCAGTTACCATTCCATAAACTGCTCCATATTCATTAATCATCCTGCCTTCGATGCTATGTAGTCTCCATAACGACAGTGTCGTTAAATAACCTACTTTGTTAGAATCGTATAACAAATTTTGCCAACTCAACGTTCATGATGTTCATGATTCTGGGCTTCGCTTCTCGCTTAGTGGAGGGTTGAGTCCTACTGGCTCCACTTGGAACGGCGGCCACTGATTGGCCTATTGTAGCCTGCCCCGGGTGATCATCACGATGGAGAACTTGGTGGAATGAAGATTGGCTGGGGAAATCGAAGTGCTCGGAGAAAACCTGCCCCAGCGCCACTTTGTCCACCACAAATCTCATTGGACCAGACCCGGTATCGAACCCGGGCCGCCTCGTTGGGAAGTCAGCGACTAACCCTTGGCTTCTTCGACACCGCTCAAAAAAACAGGACGCCCGCATGCGGCTGAACCCCATCCCGGCGCCTACGCCAGAGCATTTACAAAGTACTTACGAACAAAAATTCGAGAAATGAGCTGTTTGGTGATTTAAGAGAAGTTCATAGGTTCAGATTAAAGTCGTTTGGGTTGTGACACCATATATTTTTGTGGTCAGATAACGATGTTTCAGAGGAATTTTGTAGTGGGTTCAAATACGCAATGCAAAGATGAAGATGAAGGCATATTCCTCCAAAACCTCGGTATTAGCCTACAAGACCACACAATGTCACAACCCATAAGACCACACTCTGAATAAACAGAATTTAAGTGTTCATCAATGGATGAACCCCTGTTTACCTTACAAGCAGAGGAAATAATAATTTCTGTCTTCTGGGAAAAATCGCCGCGTACTTCACTGCAAATCAACCGAAGTTTCGGGAGAAGAGTTGCTCCTACACGGACTACGTGGCGTTATATCCCTGAGATATCCCGTCGATCGTCATAGAAGTGGTCACAGACACCGCTGTTACAATCTCGTATCTAAAATAGCAAATAAATGTTTGTTATTAGCAAATTTAAAATATCTCACAGGAGCCTCCTGATCGCTCCTGACTAATGTTAATAAAGCTTCAACACATAGTTTCCCAATACCTAAAAATTTGTCAAACGAAAGACTTTCTATGGAGCATGGCACTTTTGGTTTCGAACGAAACTAAGACGCAAGTGGAGATTATTTAAAGAGGTAGATGTGAGATATATTTTATATGCTTCGATAGTTTGGAGTAATATTCGACGTTCAGAACATCCGATAGAATACATAACAAGAACAACATGGAATTGTACTTTGGTTCCTGTATTGCTTTCCCAAAATATATCTATTGTTCCCTACAATTTCCCAGTTGTAGCTATTTCATCACGTACCAGCTAACAAAAGAATACGCGAGCAATCGGGGATAGTTTTTCACTTGTTCTTCATGTCAGTAGGTCCCGGACGTTGAGTACTTCCGGTGATTCAAAACAGCTAAACATAGGAGGCATTATATTGTGTTTGCACTACAAATAGTTTATAATTTGACACTATAAAGGGGATATCGATGGATGGTAAATATCATATTTGCTGTAGATAATGACACTCTTGCTATGTGTGGTCATAGATTGCAAGGGGTATTCGGTGAAAACGTGCCCGAAGTGGGGAAATAGGGTATATCAACCTTAGGCCTAACGTATAGGTTAGAATGTAATTAAAACACAGGTGTTGTTAAAGTGTTTGCCGTAGATTTGTTACAGATTGCAATCTTTTTTAATACTATGCTAAGTTTCCACTGTATTACATTATTTTCTCGTTGGAATTATGGTGTAGCTGTAGCATACATTATTTCGTTTAGGGTAGTATAACTTAGCTGACCCTTTGAAGTTTCATCATTCAGTTAAAACATGCTTATATGTACACATGAAGTTAACTCGCTTGACATAATAAATGAAACATTCGTTCATAAATATGTGACACTTTTGTTTTAGGGGCACTGAGGATCTATATAAGTTTCTTTTAAATATATCTCGAATTTTGAAGAAATAAGCATCTTACCTAGTCATGTGCTAGGTACAAGGAGCCAGGATAGCGTAGTCGGTATAGCGACTGGCAACGGGCTGGACAACTGGGGTTGGACTTCCAGTCCTGGTAAGGTCAGGAATTTTCTCTTCACGTTGTCCAGACTGGCTCTGGGGTCCACCCAACCCCCTATTTAGTGGGTACTTGGGGCTGTTTCGCTGGGGCTAAAGCGGTCAGGACATGGATCTGACCACTCACCTCCAGCTAGTCCCAAGGTCAATAAAATGTGGATCTATACATCCACTCCCCCATACGCCTTCCTGGCATAATGTTTAGTTAAGCACAGGGATAACTTTACCTTTACATGTGTTAATTGCATCTTCTGCTCAGTTATATCATTTTTTGTAGGGGCATTTGACATCTGTATCAGCTTCTTTCAAAATATCTCTTGAATTTTCTAAAAGTAAGTATCTTTGCTTATCAGATGTTATTTACATGTACTGCTCAGGAGTCGGTATGTACCCTTTTATCAAGGTAAACCATACTTGTTGTATTTTGTTCGCACCTGTGAAAAATAAATAACTTCTCATTTCTTGCAGATATACAGTCATGGTGGGAAGTACCAAGTATTGCTCATTTCTGTTCGTTGTTTCGAGCAGCATTCAATCTCTTGGACTTTGATATTGAGGTAAAATAAGTAACTCTGTTGCACATTTTGTGTGTGTTGAGTCCAGTAAGTAGTTGCTTTAGTTGTGTTGTTCAACCTGCTGTCATACATGTTTGTGTCAGGAGTTAACGAAATACACCCATCTGTCCATTGCAGAAAGTTTACAGAGGCAAGTACATTTTAACCTTAATTTTGTGTTGTATTACCTGGATTAATACAGCATAAAATTAAGGGTATAAATATACTTACGTCTCTAAATTTGCTGCAGTGCACAGATGGGTGTATTCTATTTGGAATAAGGAAGAATTCCCAGATCAGTTTACAAGAAGGGCAATGAAACTGGCTGTAGTAGTTATTTTGGAATAACACTTTTAATGACTTCAAAATTTCATCCAGTGTCCTTCTATCAAGGTTAATATAGACAGAATTATTGGGGGATCATCAGTGTGGGTTTCAACATAACAGATCAACTACTAATCACATTTTTGCAATTGTCAGATGCTGGAGAAAAAATGGTGTACAAGGAGACAGCACATCAGCTATTCATAGACTTCAAGAAAGGCTATGGTGTAGTTAGGAGGGAAATGTTGTACAGTAATCTCATAGAGTTTTGGGTACCCATGAAACTAGTTAAGCCAATTAAAATTTGTTAATTTAAACCTGCGGTAATGTTGGTATAGGGAAACATCTGTCTCATAAGTTTTGTATTCGGTAAGATTTGAGGTTTCCACGGCAGTGACTATGAAGAATGCTGTCATCTGCGATGTGGCGCCATGTAGATGTAGTGTAAACTGACTTTTCAGAAGAACGTAATGCCTCCATCTTCAGGGTAGAAAAATCCACGAGCGAGGAACCAGGTGTGAACAGGTGGATTCTGGTTCCTCACTTCAGGATTTTTCTACCCTGAAGATGGAGGCGATACATGCCTCTGAAACGTTGGTTTACACTAGATCTACATGGCGCCACATCCCTGAAGATGGTATTCTTTTGTACTCAGAATTCTCTGAAACAAGGAGATGTTAATTGCCATCGCATTTCAACTCTGCTTTACCAGTAGGAAGGCCCAGGAAAACCAGGTTTGGCTGAAATTAAATTGACACATCAGCTGCTGGGCTATGCTGATGATGCAGATCTATTTGGAAATAACATAGGAACCATAAAGAAAACACAGAAACTTTAATTGACACTATTAAGGAGGTTGGTATAGAAGTAAATTCAGAGAAAACTAAGTAGATGTTGCTGTTTGATCACTAGAATGCAGAGTGAAATCATGACATAAAGATAGCTAACAGATCGGTTGAAAATGTAGCACAGTTCAAATATTTGGGTACAACAGCGACAAATCAGAATTTGATTCAGGAGGAAATTAAGAGGAGATAGAATTTGGGTATTGCTTGCTACATTTCAGTTCAGGATCTTTTGTCTTCTCGTCTGCTGTCTGGAAATCGTAAAAATTAGAATATACAAAACTAATTTTGCATGCAGTTCTATATGGGTGTGAATCTTGGGAGGAAAATAGATGGAGGGTGTTCGAGAACAGGGTGTGAGGAGAATATTTTGACCAAAGAGGGATGAAGTGACAGGAGACTGGAGAAAAATGCATAATGAGGAGTTCCTTAACTTGCGTCAAGTACAATTAGAATGATCAAGTCAAGGAGGGTGAGATGGGCAGAGCATGTAGCACGAATGGAGCGGAGAGGAATGCATATAGGAGGCTGCACCATAGCTCAAGTGGTTAGTCACTGGCTTCCCACCGCGGCGGCCTGGGTTTGATCCCGGGTCTGATCAAGTGGTCTTTGTGGTGAACAAAGTGGCGCTGGGGAGTGTTTTCTCCTAGTACTTAGGTTTCCCCTGCCAGTCTTCATTCCCCCAAATTCTCCATCATCATAATCACCCAAGGTAGGCTACAATAGGGCAATCAGTGGCCGCCGTGGTGAGTGGATGCAGTTGGACTCCACCCCTCACTAAGCAAATTAAAAAAAACACATATAGGATATTGGTGGAATGCCACTAGGAAGACCAACATGTATGTGGGAGGATAATATTAAAATGCATCGTAGAGCAATAGGGTGGGATGGTATGGACTGGATTGATCTTACTCAGGATACAGCCCAGTGGAGTACTCTTGTGAACATGGTAATGAACATTCAGGTTCCATAAAATGTTGGGAAATTCTTGAATAGCTGCACAACTGGTGACTTCTCAAGAAGGACCCAGTTCCATGGAGCTGTTACTTGAGTTACTCATTTATGGGTGACTGGGCTGTATTAAGTCACTGGTAGATTTTAGTCATACTTTTGAGTCCTGATTTATGTAATTTCTGCTGTAATTTATGTTCCAGATACACTTTGTTCATAACTTAAGCTTTATTTTTTAATTCTTTAATGATGTGATCAGTATGCATATAGTATCAAAATTTGTGTGCCAAGCAGTTGAGTATAAATTCAGTTTGGTACTTGCTCACTGCAGTTGCATCCATTGCAAATGTGGTGAATGTATTAATTTAATATGTGCTTTTTTAGGAACTGGAAGAGGCTCTTTTGACTGATGGAGCAGAGGATTCTGGAAGTTCCCTTCTTCAAGAACTGATTGTGAGGCTTCTGTGTGGGTGTCTCGGAAATAATGACATTTCGACTTTTAATTACCAGATGTTTCTGCGTCGCTTGTTCAGGCGAAAGTGTCAGGTGAACACGAATTTACACTTATACATCTTACTGACATGTACTGTAGACTGGTTCTCTCTGTGAAGAAGGAAGTGGCTTTCTTTTTCAGTTCTCTGTGCTTAGACCAAAGACAGAGTCTATTATTCTTGCTGATAGGTGTTCACAGATGGTAAAATCATATGTCTCCATTTCCAGTATGTACGGCATTCACATTATCTGGGTAAAATACACTGAAAATCAAAGCTTGATATTAATTGACATGCGTTTGTTTTCAGTAGGGAAACGATTTGATATAACTGCATATTGGACATGACTATGTTAATGTGAGCATAGTTATGGACATTTCTTTTCAAGTAATTTAAATTGCTAAGTAAGTGGAAGTTACAGAATCCTTATCTTCACACAATATTAACAAATTCTTATAACCATGAGCCAAATAGTTAGTCATTATGACTGACACTTTTGCACTATTGCGGTATAATAAGGTAAAGTTAAAGTTGTCTCTGTGCTTAACTAAGCACTACACCAGGACGGTGTATGGGAGAGTGGATGTATGGATCCACATTTTCTTGACCTTGGGTAAGTGGTTGGCTTCACGCTCCAACCGCTTCATCCCTGGTGAAAGATGCACCGACACCCATTGGATAGGAGGTTGGGTGTATCCCAGGGCCAGTCTGGATGATGGGAGAAAAGAAAATTCTTGACCCTACAGGGACTCGAACTCTGATCCCTTGGTTGTCCAGCCCAATGTCAGTTACTATACCAACTGTGCTCTTCTGACTCCTACATTGCAGTATAATTTGAGGATTTTATATAAATTTAATTTATGCAGACAGAAGTGTCTTCTCCAAACTTGCACAGTGCAGACAGACCACCCCTTTATTTCGGGTGTCAGATGTCACAGAGCTGAGCAGAAGTTTAATTTGTGCTGAGAGAGCTTAAAGGAGCTTTAAAACATGAAACATGGATGATTAATTGTAATGAATTGGCTAAGATCTCCATATGCAAGAAGACATGAAAGTAAGAACATAAACAGATAATTATACATGTCTTCTCACACAGTTATCACATCTGTATCAACATCACATAGTTGCCACTTTGTACATTCGTATTTCTTACCAACAGGCGCTTGTGATTCTTTGGAGATGTGAAATATTTTTGAATTTATGCAAGGAAATGCAGCTGACTGTAATGTCACATTGATTACAAGTTCCTGGCCTAACTTAAAAAAAAAAATAAAAAAAATGTTGAATCTCTCCCCGTAAGGGTGTGGAGGCTTATGGAGTTGAGAGATGTCAAGGCTTTTATATTTTCTAGACAATTTGCTCACAGATGGCGGTGAAGTTGTCAGCCTAACATGCTGGCTGCTCTTTACCCCCAGGAAAATCCCTGGTACTCATTCCTGTTATAGGCTAAGTCAGCTCGAGGGTTGTAATGCGGTTAAGATTAAGTTAGTTGAAAAATCCAGTAACCTCATCAGGAACAGAACCCATGACCTTCAGACTTGTAACATAGTGCCTCAACCAACTACACTGCTGTGTGTATGGAAAGGAATATACGGAAGTGAATTTCCTAGAAAAAATTAAATCAGGCTGAAGCACACCTCACCAAGAACCTAAGGAAAATATCAAAACAATAAAAAATCAGTCCATATCAAAACAGAAATTGAACCAGACCACAGACAAAACAAAATCAGAGTAAACTGATGTAACCTAACATTGATTACTGACATAGATGTTGATAATAGAGCAGAAACTCCACTTAAGAAGCACTGATTTTCTTCCATCTAAAGCAGACTTTTGTAATTGGTAACTTAACACCCTAGGTTGACATCTCTGAATACCCACTTGATCTCCAAGAACTGTTCGCAGCATCAGGGAACAGGAATTTATATTTTGATGGCCACATGACTGAACAGGCGTGGAAATGGTGACATGCCATTGTAGAACAATAGGACAAAAGGAGGTGAAGTTGTAGAGCAATTTAGAGGAATTGACTGCAGGTCCTGGAGTTTAACTGTGAATGTTATTATAGCCTACTCTTCATTGTAAGTGCCTTGTAATTTTGGGTGTAATATGAATGGTATCATTTGGGAAAATGTTCAAGAGTACATAGTAGTCTTATATAAATTGTATTATAAAGGCCTGGACATAAAGCTATTTGGGACTCGTGGGTCATAACTTATGTTACAAGGACTTGTCTTTCTTTGCCTATACAGTGTAATTTCAAATGAAAATCATTAAAAGAGGCTCAGTGGGTCATAAAAATACTAATTTTGTGAGTATAGTTACCATATTCCTCTTATCTTAGGCCATAAAATCTTTTGATTATTGGAAGAAATAGGATGAAACCTTACTGCCATCTGTGAGCCACTTGTCTAGAAAATGTGGGACCCTCGACATGTCTCAACTATATTGCCCTCACGGCCAGCATGGTATGATGAAATGGTGTGGAGTGGATTCTTCTAGCTCAGGATAGAGACCAGTGGTGGGCTTTTGTGAACTTGGTAGTGAACCTTTAGGTTCTATAAAATGCTGGGAATTTTTTGAGTGAATGAGCAGCTGTTAGGTTTGCAAGAACTTGGATCCACAGAGATAGGTTGTTGAGTAGTTAGGTACTTAGTCAGTTGCTTATTGGAAGAAAAAATAGTAAGTTCTCACTCTTGTTTTCTACTGAAGTAATGTTAATCATATAAGAATATTTTTAATTATCTTTAATTGGCTCTGCCATAGCTCAGATGGATAGTCGGTAGCTTCTCACTGTAGCAGCCTGGATTTAATTGTAGGTCAGTCCACGTGGAATATGTGGTGGATCAAGTGGCACTGTGACAGGTTTTCTCTGGGTGTTTCGGTTTCACTTGCCAATTCTCATTCCACAAAATGCTCCCTTTCTCTCATCTGTCATCTGGGGAAGATAAGTTGTACCATTTAAGGTGTATGTACCATGGGACTCAGTCCCACCTCACCCTAAGAATAAATAAAAATTGCTTCATAATTAGAGTCATTTACTAGAACATGAAGTGTCAAGGACATTTAAATCAAAAACCATAATCACTGTGCAGCATCAAGGATTTGCACCATTTAGATATCAATATGTGCTGATGGAAAAATGACAAAACACAACAACTAAACACTAAATTCATGTCAGATAATTTGTCCTTAAGTTTTTCCACTGGGAAGGGATGTCATCTTATATACACAGTTCTGGGTCAAAATACTTTGTATGCATTAAATTGGGCATAAATTGAATTTCTTTTCTCTTACCATACAACATCCTGAGCCGACATTTAGTGTTCATAAACAATATCTAAATCATACTAAGATAAGCAGTAGCACATGTTTTATAAGAGTATACTTTTATTTTTATACTCTTCTTTCATAGAACAAAGCAGAAAAATCAGTGATTTGATTGTATGTGCTATATAGTCCTTCATGCTTCTTTTTGTATTTCTCAGTATGCAAATCATGTTCATGAAAGTTTGACTAATGAATCGGTGAAGACTGTAAGCAATTTGATGAATGAGTTCAACAGAAGAAAAGTCTGAATATGTGGTGTCAGAAATTTTGTAATGTAATGGTCTTGAAACATTAATAATAAAGGTGAAATTTTGCAGGAATATGGGCGAGACAATCCTTTCAACACTGACATTGACTTCCAGTTCCTTCCGTTACGTACAAAGGTGCAGATCCTGCATGCTTTGTGTGACTTCAGACTCGATGCTGAGGATGTGCAAGATTTATTGAAGGTATGTTGTAATAAGGCAGGATGGCCTAGATATATACGCAATATAAAAACCAAGTCTCTGCTCAAGTCTTACCACCAGAATGCAGGAACTTATCAGAATATAAGATTGTTAATAACTCCTTGAAAATGCGTAGTTAAAAAGTAACAAGGCTAAGTCCAAATAACAAGGGTAGTTACATGAAACAATAGCAAATAATAAACCAAAAATAGACAATCAAATGGAGATGTAGGGCTAGGCAAAGAATAGACTGCAAGCCAGGGGAATCTGCCTGAGATGAGTGGATCAACTACTCACCATATGGCCCCAAATTACAGTGGATGTATCTAGCTACCCATAAAATCCACACCAGCAACATTGTGGCTGCTAGAATACCTACCAGCTCAACAGCATAGTCACGAATGAATTTCTGCCCTCCTGACTTGCAAGTCTAGCTGATGGGTAAAGAGAATGGTTAGGCAGGAAGCAGGCACATAGGGAGTGTGGGGAAAAGCACAGGGCATACAGGAACATAGCCACATGCTGTTTTGTCATGTAATATATACTAAGTTGGGAATTTGTAGCTTAGTTAACTGAACAATCTCCTCTTAAGCACCATGCACAAGAAACCAGAGTATCAAAAGGAACCACTTCAAAGTTTTTGAAATTGTGGCCTTATAACTTCACAGCTATGCATTCTTTTCAGCAAAGTGATTCAGTATTCAGACCGATTTCTGTAAATGGTATCTTTAAACAACTGATGACAGCTGACTTCATTCTGAGTGGACACTTTTTTAGACAAGGCTTGATTTTACTTGAATGGATGTATGAATGAATAAAATAAATCACTGGAGCACAGAAAATCCATTTCTTATACATGAAGTAAAAATTTATGTTTGTTGTGCCCTAAATATATGGAGGATTATTGGCCCTGTATTTCTTACAGAAACAATTGCTGACAGATATTAAGGTTAATACTGCAGTCACTTTTCATGCATCTCTCAAAGTTCCAACAGAATTCTGTGTACCACCAAGCATTCCATGCAAACCTTGAATAGAATTTTTGGTGAAGGTGTTTGTGAATTGTGTTTTATGGCCACCTATTTCTCCTAATATTACTCTGTACAATTTCTTTTTGTGAGAACATTTAAATGATAAAATCTTATTGAATCAGTCCGCATATATCTGGAACTGACCCGTGCATCCACAGAACACCTGTAATGTGTACGATGAATTGGTTAAGATGATGTGAAAACCATATCCTGGGTCTGTAGGGAACTCTTTTCAGCATCTTCTGTAATGCAGGTAAGTAAACTCCATTCTGCAGTCTGGATGCAACTTTGTACTGTCACTGCAGATGACCAAGTGGAAAAGGCAGAAACCAATGCACTGATTACATACAGTGGGAAAGTTGTGTATTGGCACAGCTACAAGGTGATTTCTCTTCATACCATAAGATAGTCCTACAAGTACTTGATGTGGTGGATTGTATCAGATATAGTTGTTTGTTTCAGAACTTGGAATTGGATAGTTTGTGAGTAATGAGTTTTGTTTCAGAACCTAGAGTCTGATAGTTTGCGAGTTGAGCCTCTGGGACATGATGAGAATCACTCAGCATATTGGTACTTCTATGGCACACGACTGTATAGAGAGGATTATCCAAAAGTTGTGAGTTTTGTATATATCAGAATTCTTGTTACTTCACTTTAAAGTTGTGCACAGGTTAAATCTGGTTTATGGGATGGATTTGAGTTTTATTGTAAAACATTGTGCATGAAATTCCAGGTTATTTTTTTCTTATAACGAATCCAGAAGTATGGTGTTTTATTTTCTATTGTTGTATTGCCAGAGCAGTGTAAATCAATAAGTGTTGTCAATTTAAACAACCAGAAAAGGCTGAATTATACAGCATTAGAGATCATATTTATGTTTGCATGAAATTCCAGGTTATTTTTTTCTTATAACGAATCCAGAAGTATGGTGTTTTATTTTCTATTGTTGTATTGCCAGAGCAGTGTAAATCAATAAGTGTTGTCAATTTAAACAACCAGAAAAGGCTGAATTATACAGCATTAGAGATCATATTTATGTTTGCATGAAATTCCAGGTTATTTTTTTCTTATAACGAATCCAGAAGTATGGTGTTTTATTTTCTATTGTTGTATTGCCAGAGCAGTGTAAATCAATAAGTGTTGTCAATTTAAACAACCAGAAAAGGCTGAATTATACAGCATTAGAGATCATATTTATGTTTGCATGAAATTCCAGGTTATTTTTTTCTTATAACGAATCCAGAAGTATGGTGTTTTATTTTCTATTGTTGTATTGCCAGAGCAGTGTAAATCAATAAGTGTTGTCAATTTAAACAACCAGAAAAGGCTGAATTATACAGCATTAGAGATCATATTTATGTTCTTTTGCATGAGGATATTCTGTGAAATTATGATGCTGTTGGCATGTACAACATTTGGAAATGGGATTAAGTGTAGTTGATGAATGGTGCCTGTTGAAGTATGGTACATTTAGGTATTGTGTTTATTGTGTATGTAGTGCCTTTAAGATAACGTCAGGGGCGTGAAGTGAGCTGTTCTTTTAATCATTTTATTCTATTCTAGAAAAAGAAAGTTAAGGAGAAACGACATAGAGGGAAGGAAGAGAAGCGTCACAAGAAACGAGGCAAAACTCCGCCACCAGATTCGGAATCAGATGAAAAGGGGGCAGGTATCTGGCAAGTGGTTTGCTTCACTGAACAAGACTGGGATAAGATCACTGACAGTTTCAGAGATTCTACATCGAAAAATGAACGAGCATTATTCCATACCCTCGCAGAGGACTTTCTGCCCGAGATCCCACGTCTTTTTGCTGAAAAGGAACGTTTACAAAGGTGAGTTATTTTCATGGATCTCTTATTATGTAATTATATTGTAATTAAATTCTCATTTCCCCCCTCTGTTACAACAAAATGTGAGACTGTTGTGTGCCTATACTCTTCCCTTGAACTTCAGCACATGGAAGTCACTGTGGTTCCTGCGTTGTCCAATCCAGCTGAATATCTGAATGCATTTTTTACAGGTCTGATGAATATCTTAAGAACAATTATGTGTTGTAAGTGAAAGGCAGATTGAACTTCAGTCAAAACCCTTACCCTCATCACCAGTTCTTAGTTAATCGTTTTTGTTATGCCTTTATTGCACAGACTGTTTTAAGTAACATATGTTGGGGAGGCCTTATCCGCCTTTCCATCCATCAGCATGTTTTATGTCTGAAACTACTTGATGGATTTCTTTGTAATGTGATGAAAGTTTGGGTGAATTCAATTGTGGTGAATACTTCTCCGTTGTATCACTTGAAACCAAAACAGAAGTGTTCTGAAAAAAATTTGTACTTATTATGAATTTAGATCAGAGTCAGGATAGCTTGGTCGGTGTAGAGACAGATTTATGGGCTGGACAGCCTAGGTTCGAATCCTGGCAGGGACAAGATTTTTCTCTTTGTTGCAGCATTGAGGCTGGCTGTGAGGCACAGCAAGCCTCCTGTCCAGTGGGTACCAAGAGCTCTTTCCCTTGGGAAAGGGGGGGGGGTAAAGTGGCCAGGGCCTGAAGCTTACCACTCACCTCCATCTGTTGCCAAGGTCAAGTGTGGTTTAGCTATACCTCCTGTCCCTCCTGTATGTCTTCATGGTATTAGCCCTTAATTAATTAAGCACAGGATCTTTATAAATATAGATCTTATTAAGATGTACAGCTTCCTATTTGGGGACTTTTCTGTGTGGTGTACATTTAATGAAATATGAGAAAATAATTCCTGGAATGATAAGCTATCAGCAGCAGATCTATACTTCAGTAAATGAACATCTGGACCAATAAAATATGCTGCTGTAAATTGAGCTAGGTATAGGGCCAGATTTTTCTTCCTGTTATTTGTTAGATATTTCAGGAACGCTTAAGAATCATATTAGTTTTCTACTCAATTCTGAAATATCCTCTTATTATGAACCTGTATTTTCAGATTTAAAAACTGGTACATAAAGTGTAACCTGTGTGAAGTATGTTCGATAGGCGTATAGTTCATATGAAACATACCAGTATTTATTCTTTTACAGGTATGAGCACATGGATACTGATTGCTTTTATTAACATTGTTTCACATGTTTTCTTCAGAACTGAAGCTTTTGCTCTTCCATTGCAAGTTTCTGCTGAATTGTGTTAGGTGTACAAGTTTTTGATATGTGCACATCCACTAGTACTGTACTATCTTATGACCTGCAGAAAGCGAATGCTAGAATATCAGCCTCGTAGACAGTCAAGTCGCTTGGAAAAGCTCAAACAACAGAAAGAGGAAGAAGAGAAAATGTTGCAGAGGGAAGAGGAGGAGAGATTACGTCAAGAGAGGGAGAAAAAAGAAAGGTAGGACGGCTTCATTGAGTGCCTTATTAAAAAATCTGTTTGCAGGAAGACCATGCCAGTTACAATTAGGAGCAACTATTAAATGCTTATTTCTGGTAAATGTGGATTAGCTGACCAAGATTTTTTTATGCATTTCTTATTATGGTGGTCAAATCGAGGATGAACTGGATGAGGCATGTACTATCATGTATGGTATAGATGTGTGGGGCTCTTGTCAATGTGTGTAGTCTTGTCATTACTCCGATGACAACCCACTTCTTCGGAACAGTGTGTTGGACCTGAAAAGGACCGTGGCTGCTGAGATGATTGACCGGTGAGGTAGCGCGGCGCGCGCCGGTAAGGAGAAAGGCTAGTTACGGTGAATGGCTGGTGAAAAGGCTAGTCGTTGAGCGCGGTCGTAGGAGCCATGAGGCAGTGGCTACGCCAGATGCCCAGTGAGTCGGACCGTAACACGACCACCGGCGAGTCCAGGCGCGGTGCCCCAGTGAGTCGGGTGTGAGAGCGCCGGAGGGCCGAGGCAGTCGTGTCTGGCGCAGCCTGCCAATGTCTCCGAAGACCGAGCGCTGGTGACGAAGCCTGCTGGNGAAGAATTGATTGGCTAGCGCGCGTAATGACGTAGATGCGGGCCAGGAGCGATCCCAGTATAAATATGAACATTTGAAGCAATCAGATTGGTTAGCGCGCGTGATGGTGAAAAGTGATGTGAAGAGCGAGCGTTGCAGAAATGCGTGATAATGTGGGATGTTCCCACAGATGAAAAGTGCATGCAGAATTCTGATTGGAAGACCTGAAGGAAAGAGCCTAGTTGAGAGGCATAGGCATAGAGAGTAGGATAGTGGTAGGATAGTGACTGGTTTGGATTGATAATTGGATTTAGGGAACACTTATAACTACAAGTAACAGTTTCACAGATCTGCACACCCTACAGATCATGGTACTGTAACACACTTAAAGTCTTCTGTGTCTTCACAATTCATTGCCTGGTAACATTTCCCAACAATGGATATTCTACTGCTTCTGTGTTCATGTCCATGCTGGATGGTGACTGTCTCACAGCTCCTCATGGCTGCAGCTAACTTACTGGATATTTTAAATTTGGAGATTTAAATTTTTCTTTTGTGGTGCTGTGTGCAGAGCAGCTTTGAGATCCACATTATAGGTATGTTTTCATGAAGGGTAAATGTAGCCAGGGTTTTAAATTGATTGCTAATCTTCAGTTAGCACTAATGTGGAATTTTTCATCTAAATTTTTAGTGGTTCTAATTTATTATTTGATTATTTAACAGCAGTGTTAGAACTGCAGAGGTTATGTGGCATCAATTGAGATGTGAAGATTAATATGAAAGGTGAGAAGAAGGGTTCTGAAGGCAGAATAGTCTACAGATTACCAGAAGAAATTAAGGAAAATCATGTAATACCTCAGTCAGTATTCTCAGTGAAATGAGATACAAGGTGGTTCAAATATGACCGGGAGTGATTTTTTTTTAAACCAAAATTGCCGAACACTTACTTGCTCATGTCAGTCTTCAACGTACTAACCTCCGGAGTCAACACATTTTTTCCAATGTTCTGGAAGCATCCTGATGCCCTTTTCAAAAAAGTTTTGTGGTTGGCGGCGTATCCACTCCTGAACATTCTGGATGACGGCGTCGTCCATAAACCACATGCCTTGCAAGTCTGATTTGAGCCTTCCAAACAGGTAGAAATCACTTGGTGCCAAATTGGGACTGTACGGCGGATGTGTCAGAAGGTTCCATTTCAATTTCTGGAGGGTTTCCATTGTTGTTTTGACCGTATGGGGGCGTGCATTGTCTTGAAGGAAGGCTACCCGCTTTCCACCTCTCTTCCGCTTGGATCGGATCTTTTCCTTCACGTCTGTTGCCAGGAGGTCTGAGTAATAAGCTGCATTGACTGTTCTGGCATCTGTCAGAAAGTCTACATGGATAACCCCCTGCCAGTCCCAGAAGAACGTTGCCATCACACTTCCTGCTGAGCGGCTCCTCCACGCGCTCTTGGGTTTGGGAGAACTGGTATGCCGCCACTCGTGTGATGATTGCTGGGACTCGGGAATGAAGTAGTGCACCTACATTTCATCAGTGGTCACTATAGGCTTCAAAAATGTATCACCTTCGTCTTCAAACTGCTGTAGGAGACAACTGGCAACTTGCATGCGGCACCATTTTGTTCACGTCTGTCAAAGTGTGTGGTACCCACCGTGCATTCACCCTGCGATAGTGCAGGTGGTATTTCATGATGTCTTCTACACTACCAATACTGATGGACAGCATTGCTCCAAGTTCCTTGATGGTGATGCGCCTATTCTCACGAATAACTGCGTCTGCACGATCAGTGTTTGGCTTGGTGACGGATGTTCACAGCGAACGATCATGCAGTTCATTCTCCACGCGCTCTCTGCCCTCTCTGAAGCACTTACATCACTCAAACACGCGGGTCCGTGAGAGACACTCTTCCCCATACTGTTGTTGGAGTCTGTGGTGAATTTCAGCGGACGGGACATTTTCTCCAACAAGGAATTTGATCACAATGCGTTGTTCCACGCTCCGCGGTACCTTCTGTTCACTCATCACTCTAGCAGCTTCCAGACAGGACTGAACAGGTTCTAACCCTAACAAGAGGGAGGTTGGAGGTTGTGGCTTCACTCTCTCAAGGTTGCACAGTATGGCTTGTTTACAAAAAAATCAATCCCGGTCATATTTGAACCACCTAGTACTTCCCAAACATAAGTCACGAGAACTAGCATTATACCAGCATTCTTATTGAGGAAAAATATAGCTTGGTGCATATGCATGGTTAATTTAGCTGCACTGTTTCACTAGTGATGGATAATAGGATAGTTATTTGTGGCTGATACTTTGTCCAGCTGGGAAAAAAGTTCATTGAATTGCCAGGTTCAAGTAGGACAGGGAAATGAAAGCCCTTTGGTGAGCAGTACATTTTTACATTATTCCAGTGTTTTTGTATTAACAGAAGGATGCTCCATAGACAGGTTTTCAATAGCCATGTGTTGCCTTATTTTGTTGGTATATGTGCACGACTCTGGCCTAGTATTGCATGTTTTCAGTGCCAGTAACATCAGTCCTGAGTTAAATTCTGGCCACCAGCACACACAGTTTGGGGGAATTAAATCCTCTATTCCTGAATGATAAAAATTAAGTTTTGGCATTTAGAAATGTGCTTGAACAGATAAACTGTAGGTACTGAATTGAATTCGGTTGTTTGTTTACACCTATATTGAACAATACTAGGAGTAAAACAGTGTCTTATGTTGCCATCACTCATTATATAAAGTATTTGGATTTTTTTATGTATTTAATGTCATATATTGCTTTTATTTTTCCTCTGAGGTGCTCTGTTACCTGTAAGCAATTTGGTCTCATCAAAATCATATTCCTTTGTACGATATTGTGCATGTTTCTAAATAAGTAAGTGAATTTATTGTATCGGACTGTAGTTTATGTTGTTTAACTATTATTTAGCTGTTAAAGTTAGGTATGTATATAAACATGTTCACATGAATGAATTGTTTTTCATTTTTATGTTCTAGCAACAGTCCTTTAGTCAATCCCATAATAATGCCCCTCAGCTTCTGATAGTTTTTTTGTTGTTATTGTTCCTCTTCATATGCATAGCTATATCAACTCTTTGTTTCTCTCTTCTGATTCTCATTTGCAGATTATATCATTCTCATAGTTCTGTACATCTACTGTAATCCTGTTATATTTGTTTTATTCAATTCTATCTATGTCTGGTGTACATACCTTCTCATTATTTTTTCCTTATTTGGGGGGAATATAGTTTTCCCTTCTTATTGCTGAAGATTGTGTCTACTTAACAGCAGTTCTCCCAAATATCCTTTCCAAGTGTGTAAATATTTTCCTTTATTCCTAATTAAAGTTACTTGACAGTTACAATAACAATATAATTTAGTTTATGTTTATTCATTAGTGTAAGTTTATTAAAAATTCTTTCTTGTCACATTTTGTAATATTTTGGTTGCTGTAGCTTTTTTACCCCTTCTCCTTATTCTTCACTCTTCTTTGCCTGCCTCATTCTACTTATTTTAACTTTATTCTTTTGTTTACCAAGTACCTTCCTACTACATGCATTTAGAATTATTTCAGTGACAGTGCTTGGAAATTGGGCATAGTTCATTTTACTTTATTCACATAGATACTTCATTTTATTATGTTTAACATCATGTTGCAGAGTCCTTCTCAGAAGCCGATAGTTCCTCATTTAGGAACTTCTCTACCTTTTATGGAATAAGATGATTCAGTGCTGTGTTCCTAAGAATACTGTTATGTCTACAGACATTTTGCATGTTTCTTTGTCTTTCAATTTCCATGCCTTGGTTTTATTCTCTCTTCTAGTATAATTTCTGCCATATAAAATTTCACACTGCATTAATAATAATATGATACTTTATAAAAGTAATTCTTGAAATTGCCTTCCACTTACTTAATATATCTCATACTTATTTTATGTCCATGTTATCGATAATTGACTTATGAACTTCATTCAAATTTTACTAGTAATTTATTACTCTCTTTTTTTTTCCTGGGAGCAGGTGTTGCTCATTCTGTGCTTGTTTCTGTTGCATTGATTTTCTTAATATGTTTGGTGATATATCACAATGACGTTTCTTTCAGTCTCAGTTGTATTAAAATTTTTGGTACTCCTTCCAAATATAGCTTGTCTTAAAAACTGATTTATTTTGTGTCTTTGCAAATTTGTACCTGTGTTTTCTTACCTTTTGAGAAATGCCATTAATTATAGTAAGGAGAATAATTCTCAGTGTGTCTTAAGTTGGAAGGAGGGAAGGGGGTGCTGCTGCAGGAGAGTATGAGGCCCACCTTGGGGTGATCATAGTTTAATTTTATTTTCCAGGCATTATTCATTTCAAATGGATAAGAAGGGTTAAAATACAGGTTTCATTTTATGCTCATTTATGTTCATAATCATCTTTTTACATTACAAATTACTGTGGTTTGAATTTGATGTTTCTGTTAATTTCCAGACTGTAATGTGTTATATAGATGGTAACAGCTAATTGTGTTTATACTCTAAAATTCTTAAACGTCTGTCAGACATTTTGTAATTCAGATTCCCACTATATTGTCACAGGTTACAACAGCAAGAAATGCTAAAGGAGAGAGAAAATAGAACCTTGATGGTTAAGGAGAGAGTAACTAGGGCTCTGAGGTGCTCACTGTCCTGCACAAATTCAGAATGTGGCAGCACAGGGAGTGTTCCGGACTCTCTCATTGACAATAGGTCCAATCGTTCAAGTACATTTGTTGGTCGTCAGACAAATAATTCACTCTCTTCTGCTACTGGTCAAATAGTGATCCAAGGATTGAGGCAGAAACTGTGCAGTTCACAGGTGTAAGTAGAAAACATTCACCATTTTTATTAATTTTTTTAAAGCAGAGTCTGCACATACTTCCACAGCTGCTTTACATATGTTGACACATCTTTATTGGTTGCAACAGCAACAGTGAGGTACAAAACATGAAAGGCATTTAGAATTTAGAACAAAAGTTGGAATCTGTGTGTCATTAAAAACGCAGATGTACACAATGGGCTTGCAGTAGCACATATTTACTGTGTTATTTGTGAGGAGAACTGGATCCAAGCCATAGATTTGGCTTTGTGACAAAAGATACAGTAGTTCAAAAAATAGATTTACAAGTCTAGTGATGATGCTGATGTGTTCATTGTGCTAACTGACTTAAGTTATTAGTGAATCCTGGTATTCATATTACTATGACAGGAACGTTATATTCTAAGTTTTGTCTTATTTTTGCTTGTTTGTTTTTATTTCCTTTGATACCTAGACTAAAGCATAGTAATAAATGAGTTTGTGTATAACAAAAATATGCTTAAAGTATGTGTAATGTAACAATTCTTTCTTTTTCCTAAATGGAACATGGCAGCTATCTAGAACTAAGTTCTTATTTTATAATTTAAATTCACTAGTACATGATAAACACATTCAAAGATTTTGATTTGTTTCATTCTGGTCCATCACACTAATATTATGAAAAAGTTAAATAGTTCCATTCAGTGTGACCAGTTCAGAAGATCATAACCAGTCACACTGAACGGAACTATTTAACTTTTTCACATTCAAAGATAATTACTTTATTTTCCAACAGATGGTATTAATTTATGAACATTAGTTAACCCATACATTCCTACTCAATTTTACTATATGATCTTGGAAATGTTTTTAAATAGCAAGGAGAGATCAATGACTTAGACCCATGGGATGTATCTTCATATATTCTTTGTGGTTTCCATATGCCATTCAGCATGATATATAATTTTTGTCAAAAAAACATTACCACATGTCAGACACATCTGATCAGATAAAAAGAATGTGAATATCAGAAAACAGATTGCAGCAAATACTTTGGTAGGTATGAGGGCTATTCAGAAAGTAACCTCCGTTGAGCTGTTAGCAAAACAAGCAGAAAAAAAAATATATACAAAAAATACGTACATACTTAAGCTGCTTCTTAATGTAGTTACCGCCAGGATTGAGGCACTTGTAGTATTGGGGAATAAGATACTGTATGCCTGTGTCAAAGAAGTCTGCCACCTGTGATCTCGGCTACAATTTGACACCTTCCAGCAGCTGCTCATTACTGTTGAAGCGCTGTGATCGGAACCAGCTCTTCAGGTAGTTAAACTGGTTGTAGTCGCTTGGATCGAGATCAGGGCTGTAAGGAGGGTGGTAAAATAAACTCCCACAGTTGAAATGCTCCAGTAGTGCTTGAGTGCAAGCATCTGTTTTTGTGTGCAGACACACGTTGTTATGGAGTAGCACTACACTGGATATCAGCATTCCAAGCCTCTTGTTGTGAATGGCCATATGCAGTTTTTTAGTGCTTCACAATGCACTTCTGATGTGATTCCTTGTTGCAAGAAGTCCACCATCAGCACTCCTTTTCCTATCCCAGAAAACGGTTGTCTTCAGCTTTCTGGCAGACAGCTTTTTTTTTTTTAAAGATTTTTGGCTTCTTTGGTGAGTATCTGTACATCCACTTCTCTGATTTCTGTTGGGTTTCAGCATTCACAAATGAAACCCAGATGTCATTACCTGTTACTTGTATGACGTGAGTGAGAAATTCAATTCCATCTTTGGAGTATGACCCTAAAAAATTCAAAGCTGAAGCCATTCTCTGCGTTTTGTGCACACCTACCAGTGACCATTTTTCAGAACCCATTTTGCACAAAACTTGTGATAACGTAGCCTAACTGTGATAATACCATAGAGAACAGTGCGTGAAATTTGTGGAAATTCACACAGAAGTTCTGAAATTGTGAAGTGCCATCTTTCACAAATATGTGTTCGACATTTTGAACAAGATCATCACTCACTGCAGATGGCCAAACACTTTGTTCTTCATCATGAACATTTGTTCACCCATCTTTGAACATTCTACACTGTTGTCTTGCAGTTCCTTCCTTCATTACGTTTTGGCCATAATCCGCGCACAATTCACAATGGATTTCTGCAGCACTCATGTTTTTAGCTTTATGAAAGCAGATAAAGGTGGGAATTTTGTGGCTGGAGGGATTATCAATCTCAGTACATGTCATAACTCACTCTGTAGAGACAAGAACAAACACCAGGTGACCAGTTATGTGATGGTTTACAAGACAATGAACCATGTGATGCTACCTCATTTGTGCCAGCTCTCCCCTGCTCCTATATTAGTTGCCTAAAATAAACAGAGATTACTTTCCAAATAGTTTTTAAGTACACTGTTGTGATGATATAAAAATTATATTAATTGCCATTGTTTTAAATTGTTGGTGTTATAAGTAATATATTTTAAAACAAAGATCATCTGTTATGTTCATTAGGAAGAAACAGCAAATGTAGATTATTGTCTTCTAAGATGTGATACCATAGAAGTTGGTAGTCAGATACCAGCGTTTCAGAGAATAGAACATTGGTACCTGCCTATGTCACTACATGGCACCATATCTCAGAATACTGTCATCTTGATACTTGCTGCCATGAGTACCTCAAATCTCAGCTAAATGTAGCATCTTTAATTCATTCATAATGTATGTCTCTTGTGATTATCATTCTAATATAACAGATATTGCCAACAACTGACTGAAGAACACATTTTGAGCCATACAGGATGATCCTTAGTGCATAGATATTTTGTTAAAGTGTAGCACCATATTACAATGATGTCCTTATGACATTGATAGTATTACCGTATTTACGCATGTATAGGCCGCACATTTTTTGCCAAAAATTCAAGAGGAAAACTGGGGTGCGGCTTATATTCGAAATATTCGAAATCACACTTCATTTAAAAAAAAATTATATTCATAATTAGTAATACAGGGTGTTCTACTCCTGAAATAATATTCCAAGAAAATTATTTTTTCTATAATTTCTGTCTGAAAATTGTGCTGAGGCCTATACATGCGTAAATACGGTATGTTAAAGTATTAAAATATTGCTTTGCATACCAGGGTATCCAGTATTTATACCAACTGTAATATATACAAGTACAGTGTCAGTTTAGTCAGTATATTTTACAGCTGTGTTCATGCTGTAAACCAGCTGTTTCTGTATTTGTCTCCATGCTTCATACTGCTGTGTCTATTCTTGTGGCATAAAGAGAACATGGAGACAGATTCAGCAGCAGCAGCAGCCTTTGTTCTGCCCTGTCCCAAGCTCATCACTCACATGCACACCATCTAGCGGTTCACTTCTGAAATATAACAACATCCTTCAGGTGACACAGTTTTATGTAGAACAGAATGTCAGATATGAACAAATTTTAAATGAGCATAGTACAACAAAAGATGTCCTATTAATATATCAATTAAAAAACAAATTTGATATACACCCAGGAGAGTTGGTAACATTGGACAAAGCTAGTGTACAGTATATAATGGCAAGAGCCAGAACAGAAGTATGTAAAGTCACTGGAAATTTACATCCTCTTGGTTGTTGTTATAAGCACAAGCATGTGGACCTATAAGATCATACAGTAAACTATAACCACAAAATTCTGGTACTGCTTAATACAGGGTGGGGAGCAGAAACTTCCTTCTTGTGAAGACGCATTGTGAAGGGAGGGGAGGTCTCAGAAAAGCGGGGATAGGCTCGGCAAATGCAACAGTCGCGGAAGTTTCTGTCTAATTACCTCAGTAGGAAACATGAGGTGGACGAGTGAGCAGCATGCGTTTGCTGTCGAAGCCTATTTTTCGAACAACCATTCCTATGTGGCGGTGCAGCGTGCGTTCCGTACTCACTTCAGAATTAAGCCCAGAGGTCCTGCTCCCGACCGGAAATTGATTGTTTTGTGGGTAGAGAACTTTACGACAACCGGGAGTATGGTGAAAAAATCATCAGGACGACAACGACAACGCCAGAAAATGTGGAGGCAGTTCGACAGTTGATTTTGAGATCTCCAAGACGCTCTGCTCGCAAACATGCAGTCGCCCTAGACATATCCAATTGTTCAATGCGCCAAATTCTTCACGAACATCTTCATTTCCATCCCTATAAGATGGTTGTTGTGCAAGAATTGTCACCACATGATTTCCAGAACCAAATAATGGCATGTGAAATGTTACTGGAAACTTTACCCCCTGACGCACCTGTTTTCACTTGTTAGTGATGAGGCACATTTTCACCTATCCGGATATGTCAACAAGCAGAATATGCACTATTGGAGTGGTAACAGTCCCAGAGAGCTCCATGAGAGGCCACTTCACATTGATAAGGTGACAGTATGGTGTGCGTTGTCGAGAGTTGGAGTTATTGGCCCTTATTTTTTTGAAGAAGACAATCATGCAGTTACCGTCAATTCACAGCGGTATGTGGACATGATTAAAAACGTTTTCGAACCAGCTCTTGAGGAAATGCATCTAGGAAATGTCTGGTTCCAACAGGATGGTGCCACGGCCCACACAGCCCGAGCTTTGATGACAGTTTTGAAGGCAAAGTTCCCCAGACAGCTCATCTTGCTTTGAGGTGACATCCCGTGGGCAGCGCACTCACCTCATCTAACGCCCCCCTTTTTTTATGGAGATACTTCAAGGCAGAGGTTTTTAAACATTGCCCCACAAACCTGCTTCAGCTGAAGAATGTTATTAGGCAGAAAGTAGCCCAAATTCCAGTGCACATGTTGGAATGTGCAGAAGGGAACTTCAGAAAACGGTTGCATCAGTGCATAGAGAATGGTGGCCACCACCTTCAAGATATTTTGTTTAAAACTACATGATTTAAAACTTTAAAGTACGTCCTTTCTTAGCTAAACATAAATTTTGTCTATCAGCAATAGTTTTTCTTTTATTCGCCTTCAAAAAAAGGAAGTTTCTGTGCCCCACCCTGTATGAATGCAGTTGAAGTAAATAACAAGGAATTAATAAATTATTCTGCTGAGTTTCATTAATAGTGAAATTAAGTGACTAGAGACATGTAATGAAGAGTTCTTATTCTTAACCTGCACTAATTAAACCAAGAGGACAACTCCAAGACATACAGAAGGACAGCAAAAAGCTGTGTTATTTTAGAATTCTCGAGAACAATAGTAAATGATACAAATGATTAAATTGATATCTTTTTATGGTTTGTTATTATCTATACAAATACTGGATATTCTGATGTGCAAAGTGATATTTTAATATTGTAACATAGATCTTAACATAACAATACCAATATATTTGAATATATACACTGCTGAACTTTGACCAGATGCATATTCATTGATTGAAGGAACACTGTGGATGATCCGAATGGATCAAAATGCATTTGTTGGTCAGTGTTATTGTACTGACAGAAGTGTAATAGAAGTTTGTTGGAATATATCTATTATACAGTATGTGCCAAAACAATCAGTACTGAAACTCGTGCATCTTGAACACGCATGTCGGGGCATAGTTCCAGCCGCACGTGTTCATAGTAGTGAAAAGGAAGTTATGCTGTGCAGTTGTTGTTGGAAATGGGCCTCTCGACGGAGGAAGAAGTATTCATACTTGAGTATTATTTCCACTCATACGGAAGTGGTCACCAGACAACTCGCTTCCTTGGTTTTGAGCGGCCAGATGTTATCACCCAGAAACCGCTACATAGTACACATGTAACAGTATGGTGTGCCATCTCAGCACACAGTATATTAGGCCCCTATTTCATTGAGGATGAGGAAGGCAACCCTCTTACCATCACCTAAGAACGCTACAAGGACATGGTGATCGGACCATTTTTTCAGGATTTGAGAAGGTTCTGTCATGTAAGGGGCCTTCACATGAATAGACAGTGGTATCAACAGGATGTCTTTTCATTTCAGTACTGTATTTTTGGCGCATACTGTACTAAATATAGTGGTGCTTGGAATGGGTTGATAGCTGCAGATACTTTGCCCAATGAAGTTACAACAGTGCTTTGAATATAAAAAGGAATATTTCTGAAGAATATGCGTCACATGCTCTTATTTCCCTTGTATAGTATGTTTTCTTTGTGTTTTGTTGTAAAGCAAAATAGTATTTTACTATATGTGCAGTGTTATTACGTGAAGATTGTTTTTCATAATATTTAAATTTTTAGCTTTTCAAATATTGAAATTGCAACTATGGTGCTTTAATATCTCAGACATAGCACAGACCAACAGTCGTGACTGACTTGTGGAAGTAATGTCTTGATGACGTGAAAAATACTTCTGCTTGTCAGAAACTAATCTATAGTAGTGCTTCAACAACCTTGCTTTTAAGAACAGTGATATATATTTTAATGAAGTACTGATATATGTACTTGTCAGTCTCCTATTTTGAACTGTAGTTCTGTGAATACGCTAAAAACATTTTTCAGTATACAAACACACAAGTGTTTTTAAATAATTGAGTGTTAAATTTTCCCATTACTTGTTGGATATCTTACTTATTTGAAGTTTATACCTGTAATATTCGGAAGATGTACATTTAAATTGTAGTATTAAGTATTCATTTATAAACTTGTGATATCACAGTAATGTACAATGTCCTTTGTGACTAGTACAAAATTCTTCTTTGCAGAACATCATTAATCTTACCTAGCTTAAGGTTTGTAAAGATCATTTTTCTTTGTTATTGTTCTTAATTATAACAGAAACATTCTTTATTCATAACATACCTTTGAAATATTTTATGAAATACTGCTGTAGTTTGGATGTTGTAAATATCGCAAGAAGTTTATGTGCTGTGCCTTCTTCTCTGAGTTTGCAATATATTCTAATGCATGTGATAATTTATAAAACTAGATACGCTTCTTTGTAAAACAGTTTTAACAATAAATATTAAGTCTCATAATTTTGTCACATCCCTATCTTTTGCATCATTACAAAACCCACCTCCCCTAAAGGGGTTACACTTGTCCATGTTGCATTTGCCATAGAGATGGAAATTATTTATGCACTTTCACAAATAGTTTTTTCTTCATTCAGCTTGTTTGCTCAGGAGTTACCCAGCTCTTCCTCTGTACTTTATAGTTTTTCTAGTGATTGGTAGTCATTTTTGTGATTTGTGACTGCATTTGCATGATTATAAGACAAGGATTCTCTTCTAATGTAGCGCCTTGGAAAAAGAAGCATGTTCTTATAATTGTGGAGAAAGCAAAATGCGACTGAAACAGATGTTTACATCACCAGTAGTACAATGTATTCAATGTTTTAAGTATGATTAGCATTCCTCTTAACAAAATATGAGTGCAGGTATATTTGAATGTTGTATGATATTTCAGAATATATTAAATACTGATTGGAAAATAAATATAAATTTGCATTAAAACTGGGAAAATTTTGTTTTTCTTAAATTTAAGTTCTGAGGAGTGGACTCATTTTACACTTATTTAAATATGATTTTGTACCCCCAGGAAGATAATCCAGTGTGGTAATACAAAATAAAAGAAATGCAATGGAAATACTGAGAGAATTAGTTTAAAAATCCTGTGCAGATGTAAGCACTGCTTTTTGTTTACATTCACGTTTTCCTGTGTTTCGTTTCTTAGACAGCAGTAAAGAGAGAGGATGGGTAGTTGTATTTGTATATTTTCATACAACCATTTCATTCCCATGTTAAAAAATTTTACCAACTTACATGTGGAGAGGAATTCATTTTGCCCATGGAACCTATTGGCTCTGTTTAATGTGGAATGTTATTGGAAACTGAGTTTGCTAAGTGCTAAATTTGTGAAGAAGAAGTTCTGAGTTGTTTCTATTAAAAGTGTGAACGTTTGAATTGCAGTATTGTAATTATATACTTGTTTCACATAAAAGAATAGGCTGTCACTGTATTTTGAAGACAAATCAGATCATCACAAAATAAACATGATGTCTGCCTACTGCTTTTTTTCTGAGTGTGAATATCTTCAGATTGTATTTGTTAGAGCTTTCCTTTCTACTAAACAAGGGCGAAATATGAGGGCCAAACGAAAAGTCTTTGCCCGTATTTCTTTTCAGCCACAATAATACACATACAGGGAAACTAAAATACAGGCAGTGTTCTAAGTACCTTTGACTATTTTTCCACATAGTCACCACCCTGGTTCAGGCATTTGACCCATCCCACCACTAGTTTGGAGATTCCGCTGTTGTAGAATTTGGCTGGTTGAGCTTGAAACCACCTCTGGACACCGGTTTTTGTGTTGTCATCGGAAATGAACCTCTGGCCTGCCAGGAACTTCTTCAGTGAACCGAACACGTGGTAATCACTGGGGGCGAGGTCTGGACTATACGGTGCATACTCCATAATCTCGCATCCAAATGACTGCAGTCGGGCGGTGGTCCTGTTTGCCACATGAGGCCTGGCGTTGTCGTGGAGGAGAACCATATCATCCATGTGAATCCCCGGACATGACTGCAGCCATTCGGATGGAGATTATGGAGCATGCATGTGGGCGAGGTCTGGACGTATAGTCCAGACCTCGCCCACAGTGATTACCATGTGTTCAGTCCACTGAAGAAGTTCCTGGCAAGCCAGAGGTTCATTTCCAATGATGACACGAAAACCACTGTCCAGTGGTGGTTCCGTGCTCAACCCGCCGAATTCTATAACAGCAGCATCTCCAAACTAGTGGTGCGATGGGACAGATGCCTGAACCAGGGTGATGACTATGTGGAAAAATAGTCAAAGGTACTTAGAACACTGCCTGTATCTTGATTTCCCTGTATGCATATTATTGTGGCTGAAATAAAATAAGGGCAAAGACTTTTCGATTTGCCTTCGTATATTACATATGAAACGTTTTTCAGGGACAGAGAGGTCTCTTGTTCTTATATTTAATGTGTTTGTCATTTCAAAGACTTCATACCTCCTCAGATTTAAGCTGAACATAAGAGCACCACAATTCACTCATTACTAGTAGGTAATGGAGCATGTGCAGCCATCCAACCTCTGACTTATAGGTTAGTAGGCATTTCAAGAATGAGAGTTCGTGTCCAGAATTGTCAGAATTTTGAAGTCGGAAGCATTTCTAAAGCATTCATAATTATAGTTTATTTATTTTTATAGATTAATTTCCTAAGTAGTAGATTTCTTGTTGATTGCTTGTATAACAGCATTTAAAAGTCTTTTAAATGAATGTGAAAAGTCTGAAGCAGTGCATAAGTAAATGGCAACACGGATGAAAGCTTGTAGATGTTTTCATCTGCTCTGATATCAGAAACAAAATTTTCTTTGCATGTCTTTTATGCTGATAAAGTGTTTGGATCTCAGTGTTCCCTTGTATGATGTTAATTAAATAACCAGGACTTTCTTTTTTATTTGTTTTGCATTTTTCTGACTTAACAATAAGTCAGTGGAAGAGACGAAAGGAAATATGTGAAAAGAGGAAGGTGGAAGATTGACATTTTGATTCTCCTGTTAAAACCAGCAAAAGATCAAGACCTCTTTCTCCTAATTTGATGAATTTTGTAGTAAACATTTAATTCTTGTTGCTGGATGTACACGTAGTATGTTCTCTTATAATTAGGGACCTAATTCTTAAACCTTAATGCCTTCTTAAATATGTATGCATTTATGCATGAAAAACTTCCAAAATATGCACATAACATGTTCATATGAAATATTAAAATTGATTTTACACTATTTTTAAGACCCACAAATCAACGTTTAAATTAATTTTATGTAATCACTGAATGATTCACTTGCAGTGAAAAGCTATGCTTAAATACAAATTATGCAACAAATCTATCACTTTTTTCATGCCACGTTAAGGAAACCTCACATTTAACTCTCCAAGCTTTCAACTTCTCTTATGTTGCAGTTCATAGGCACTAAATGTTTTAGGTTTCCCATAGTTAGTCACCTCCTGTTGTCTCTTAAGATGTCCTTATAGTGGGAAAAACTTCTTTCCACCTCACAGTAACTTAAGGCCATACATACAAAAGCCACTATTTGTTCCACTGTTAGTGATTTTTTACTTAGTAGTTCAGTTCGTTTACTGGCTAAAATTTCTTCAGTTTCACAAATCTATTCAGATCCTGGGTTTTTGAAAGAATGCTGTGTACTTTTCCCTATACTACTTCACCTCTTACAGGAACTGAATTCAATTTGGAAACAGTCATTTTGAATACACTTAACAATTGATGCAAAGTAATATTGCTACTGCTTGCCTCCAGTGAGGAAATGGCAGATGGAAGATGAGTGAAGTGAGCAGATATATGGGAAAAATTAGTTTCTAGTTCTGCATTTTTAGTGCATCTTGAGCAGTTTGAATTGATACTGCACTTTTGGGATCAAATATATTCATGACATTCCTAACTGTTTCTGAATGTTCAGTATAATAACTCACTTTACATAGCCACGTGCCCCAGAACATTAAAATTGGTTCTGGTGGAAGTGGAACATTTGATGATACTGCTTCTTTTCTATATGGTGCTTTAACAAATACCTTCTTCACAGAAGACGCCAACTTGTCAACAAGTGAAAAATTTGCATGAATTGTGTATGAAACTCAGTGCAACCCATGGGCAAGGCAAGTCAAATGTCTCATATTTGGAAATATAACTTTAAGAGCAGTACTGGCTTTGATCATATTACTTGTGGCATCAGTCACAAAGAGCAATACATGCTCATACTGAATGACATTCGGCCATAGCAAATTCATGGAATCGATAAAAATTTGGAAACTACGGAGCTATTTGTGGTTTCAAATTGCTCTACTGCAAGAAGATATGGNATAGAGCTATTTGTGGTTTCAAATTGCCCTACTGCAAGAAGATATGGGATAGATTGTTCATTCTTATTAAGGGATCCAACTATAATATTTGCAATAAACCATCCCTCACAGCCTTGTGTTTCATCGATTGATACCCACACAAAATTATCTTGAATCTTATCTCTAATGTTTTCAGTTTTAAAATCAGAACACTGCTTTACGTAATTTTTATGCACATTATATTCATCCAGCACTTTCCTCTGTTGATACTTCTCTGTGAAGTTTCTCAGAGCAGGACTGCTTAGTTTCCACAGTGGAATACACGTATCTACTGCTAAAAAGGTTTCACACAAATCAAAGGGGAACTGTGAAAAACTGTTATTAGATAATTCACTAAGCTACTTTTGAGCAGGAGCACTTTTCGTATATTCTCTTTGTGTATATTAGTGTTCAAATGATAAAGCACTTGAGAGCGTTTTTCACAACTGTTTCTTCACATGCTCCACAATGAAGAATGTTGTTATCCATAGTTACCATCTCTCCTTCAAATTCCAACTGATGCAGTTGTAATTTAGTTTTTTTACTTACTTTCACTTTCGGCATGACTACAAAAACTTAACAAACTTAACCACAGACTAGTCACCACTAATATGAATGACCCCCATGCACGTCAAATATTTAGCACTATATCACGATCAGAATGCTGTCATTGCACTCTATTGTGGCTGTGTTAGTTTTTGTGTGTCAGATGCATCACTAGTGCAGTCTACCTGTGTGCTTAGGTACACATGGTGAACAAGTGTACAGTGTGCTGGTCTCCTCAAAAGAAGGGAAGATACCTGATGATGGCCCATGTGGCCAAAACATGTTGAACATTAGAACAAATATATGACTAAAGACATTTTAGAAAATTGGATAATCACTTTTAATGTATAGAATGTGCTTTTAATGTCCTATTGACATGGAATGATTTTAACAACATCAAAAAGTGTTTAAATACATTTTTAGTGTGAAACATATTCCTAATGTCTTTTAAATTGTTGCATTATTGACGGATACTTTGATAAGAAATGATAATTCATACATATATCCAAATGAACAAACTTTTTGCTTGCAAGAAAGAAATACGCATTTGCATTAAAATTCAGTTCCTACTTATCACCATATCTGTTTATGTTGTTGAAAAAGTCAACTATGCCAGTAAGAGAAAATTCAGTCTTGTGTATATTAGTGTAATGTTTTATTTTATATCTTGTATGGTAAATGATTATGAAATTAAAAATGGAGGGTGGAGGTATTGTAAGTAAAGTGTTCAGCAAATACTCTCCAGGAATATCAGAATACATCAGGATTAAATTCTGAAAAAAAAACTTAACTTTTTTTCTGCCAAAGAAGTCAGGTAGTTTTGGATGGATACTGATTAGAGCATTGGGTTTCAACTTCTCATACTTCTAGACCCTTGTAACACATCAATTCCGCATTTTATGGAAGAGACACACCCTATGAAAATCGTTTCAGTGATCCAAACATCATGGTCCAAGAGTTAGAACTTCTGTTTTGTATTTGGTTCAAATCTAAGCCCATAGATTAACATATCATATCACAGATACATCATAATTTTGAGCTGAAGCCTCTAATGTGGTATAGTGACTAAGCTACAGGCTGGATAAATGGGATTCAATTCCCAGCAGGAGTTGAGATTTTCCTCTTCTCCATTGTGCCCCCCTAGCATTCTATCCAGTGGGTACTGGAGGCTCTTTACCTGAGGTAAAACAGTATGGGGCATGAAGCTGACCATCTCCATCTATTGGACCTGTATCCCCACTCCTTCATATGCCTTGATAACTTGGTACTTAATTAACTACTGTGACACTTTACCTTTTAAAATCATAATTTTAGATCTTTCAGGTAGAGGTTATTGCCCAGTGAGTACCAAGAATGCTTCACTTTGGAAGCAAAGACAACCAGAATGAGCAAGTGGCCATTCATCTGTATATAGTTTGAAGATTGGAATGTGTACGGAGCTTTATGTCTCTTTTCTCTGCATGTCACAGTCGTATCACATGTAAGCAGTTGGATAGGTTTTCTTTCACTTCATTGGGGATTGATTTTTTATTCAGCTCCCACCATGATTTCTGTATACAGCAGTGTACATGAAGTCTGTGGTGTTGGAGTCACAGTAGGGTGTAAAATTGAGACAGTTTCTTGTAACGGAGTCACAGTAAGGTATAAAAATGAGACAGTCTGTGTTATTAGTCCCAGGAAGGTGTAAAGTTGGAGTCACATTAGTGTGCAAAATAGTCTGTGGTGCTGGAGTCACAGTAAACTGCGTGATTGAAGCAAATCAAAATGGAAACTGAAGCACAACACTGTGAAATTAAAATCTGATGATGTCATTATTACACGCATGATATATTGCTTCAGGGTAGGGATTAGTGACAGTTCTTGCTTAAGATTTTTAAATTTAGAGGTGAGCCAGAATACACTGATTTTAAGAACTCCATTGAAGCATCCTGATTGTTTATGTTTTCTTATGAGATCATTAATGAGAATGTGCTTCATGTAAAATTACTACTTTTTGGCCTGTGTTTATGTTTCAGTTGTAATCCATTGTTTGCAGTTTGTTGTTTCAGAGTTGTTTACAATGCGTAAGCCAATTATACTTTGTTTATATAAGCTTGTAAAATAATGTCATTTCACATGAACTGGAGCAAAGTGAGTTGAACATACATAAATCTTCATTATTTGGCTTGAATTTGGGAATTATCTTATTGGGGTCAGTAGAAGACAGGTTTCATGCACTGCAGAAGATATTACATCAATTCCTCTTTGTGGTGACAACATTGCTCAGTCTGAAACAAACACTAAGCAATTTGGAAACTGAAATAGATTTTGCCCAGAATGTAGCAGATGTGAAGTATTGAACTTTCAGTAAAGTAAAGATAAGCAGCAGCACGCACACAAGAAGACTACACAGAATAACACCTATACAGTACTAGAAACAAGAAGAAGCCGCTGCAGCACTATAAACATAGGGCGAGTAACCCTGACATTTTTAAATTTTAAAATATAGAGAAAAAAAATTTAAAGGATTTCAAATTAGAACCAAAGATTTTATAAGTGTTAATCAGGAAGACCTATGTTTTTAAATTTTAAATGTTATAAATAAGTGCAGTGTAACAGATACGTGAGTGTATACACCTGATGATGGCCGTTTGGGGCCGAAACATGTAGTGTATAGAGAAGAACAAAACATATCCAGCAGTATAACGCATGCAGTAACAGGAGCAAAACACAACACAGAACACGATACACAAATGTATGTAGGAAGAATGTAATTCGCGTGTTTGAGTGCAACGTAGGAGGAATCCTGAAAAGTTTTAGTCATTTTAGAATGAAGACATCATGGCATGCAGTACAATAGTTTAACATGCATAAAGACACCTGAGGATGGCACATTAGTGCTGAAACATGTAGTGTGGAAGTGAAGAATAAGGTGAAAAAGTGTATACACTGTAAGACGGTTAGCATAAACCACAGACAGTTACACTTGATTACAGCAGCTCACACATTAAACTCCTTCTGGATAAGAAATCTATCACTGCTGTCTGAATCTTGGACTGGTCTCTAGACTTCAGTCTTCTACTACTCAGTACACGTCACGTCTGCGACTCAATTACATGTCCTTTCATGACCTGGTGCAGACTGTGAACAGAACACCCACTTAAACTGTTCATCTGTTGTAATCTGCAGGTTCATTGCCACAGTAATGTGTTTAGCAACTTGTTACATGGTAACGATTCATTTGTGCTATCTGTTGTAACGGAAACTTATGCTCATCAACAGACATCTGGCTTTGGTTCCACTATTCCGGCTTTCAGGTGTCATGTCACATTATAGTATATGTTAGTGTTCATCATATTCTTTGTGGGCTCCACAGCTGAACAAAGTTGAT
This sequence comes from Cryptotermes secundus, assembly GCF_002891405.2. Lineage (NCBI taxonomy): Eukaryota > Metazoa > Arthropoda > Insecta > Blattodea > Kalotermitidae > Cryptotermes > Cryptotermes secundus. The sequence goes on from NW_019729240.1 coordinate 45,852, forward strand.
ATCATGAACTCTTGGTTAGGTTTTGTATTTTTAATTGGTTATATAAGTATTAAAATTGAACATTATATTATTTCAATTGTATATGTTTTTATTCTGTTGCTGTGTCATCCTCTAAAAGATTGTGAATGTCACTAGAAATGTCACAGTGTTTAATTAAACACTGTATACTTTGTACAACATGGTCAACTGCGATAGTATTTTGGCCATTTATAGAAACAGATGTAATGCTATAATATATTCTTATTTGTAGTTTATTTAACAATGTCATCAGTAACTTGGCCTACATAGCATCGAATGACTGTAGGATAGTGAATAATGAATTGTAAAGGATGTGAAAGAAGTGGTTGTGGCCTGATTTAAAGTAATATCCTGTCCTTTGCCTGAAGGGACTGAGAAACAGTGAAAAGCCTCAGTCACAATAATCAGTGTCCTGACCAGGATTTAAAGTGGACGTATCTAAAATACAAGTGAGAAGCACTGTTGATTGATTCAACTTGCTTGTTGCTGTAATATACACAACATGTTTAAACAAGTACTCTACAGTGATGATTCACTTGACTGTTTACACACTGTAGGAGTGTATGGCTATTGTATTTTAAAGTTTCATTAATACTGAAGAAGACGTGATTACAAACAGGTCGTTTATTTCAGATTCAAGCAGACAGAGGAGGATCTGCAGACTGGAATGTACAAAATCCTGGAATACATCAAGAACCATGATGATGCATGGCCATTTGCAGATCCTGTAGATGAAGACTATGCCCCAAGGTACTACTCAATTATCCGGCAGCCCATGGATCTTCAACGTATGGAAGATAAACTGGATGAGGGAGAGTATCTCACATTTGCTGACTTCAAGGCTGACTTTCAGCTCATTGTGGACAACTGTCGCCAGTACAATGGCATTGACAATGGTAAACTTAGTGTGCACATAATTATTTCTGTTTAAAGGGGATCTGTATAATGTTCTTTGTTAAGGAAAAATGTAACTAACTGAATTAATTCCATGGAGCTGAGCTCTTCTTGAGAAACCGCCAAGTGCACAGCTACTCAAGAACTTCCCAGCATTTTATAGAACCCGAAGGTTCGTTACCATGTTCACAAAAGCCCTCCACTGGTCCCTGTATTCAGCTAGATCAATCCAATCCATACCCTCCCATCCTATATCTCTAAGATTCTTTTTAATATTCTCCACCCATCTACGTCTTGGTCTTCCTAGTGGTCTCTTTCCTTCTGGCTTTCCCACCATTATCGTATATTCATTCCTCTTTGCCCCAGTGTGTGCTACATGCCGTGCCCATCTCATTCTCCTTGGCTTGATCATTCTAATTATTATTTTAATAATATATGTTTTTACTTATGCTGATATAAATGAAAATATTGTTGCATTACATTAATATATATAAAGGGCATGTGGTTGGGGCACGCGGTAGCGTGGTTGGTTGAGGGGCTATGCTACAATCTGGAAGGTCGCGGGTTCAAGTCCCAATGAGGTCATTGGTTTTTTTCAGTTGACCTAATCCTTCCAGCCGCACTAGGCCCTTGGGTTTAATCAGCCTCTAACAGAAATGAGTACCAGGAGTTAATTAAATAATTTTCCTGGGGAGTAAAGCATGGCCAGCACGTAAGGCTGACAACCTTAGCCCCATCTTTGAGCCGATTGTCTAGATAGTGTGGGACCCTCAATGTCTCACAATCCTCTGGGGCTTCATGGCCTGGTACAGGGATAGCTTTACTTTACTTATGGGGCATGCGGTAGTGTATTGGATTGAGGCACTATGCTGCAAGATGGAAGGTCGCAGGTTCGAGTCCTGATGAGGTCATTGAATTTTTTCAGTTTACCTAATCCTTCCAGCCACGATATGATCCTGGGGTTGACTCAACCTCTAACAGAAATGAGTACCAGGAAGATTATTTGGGGGGCCTTACTGCCAACTGTGAACCAGTTGTGGGAACCTCGCCCTCTTACACCCCTATGGGCCTTCACGGCCTGTTACAAGGACAGTATATATATATATATACACACATACATACATACATACACACCATATTAGGGGCTTTAAATATTACATGAAGTCCTACTGCCTAAAAATGCCATTCTAAAGTTACTTGGGGAGGAATTTGCTTCATCATCATCATATGTGTGAGTATATTGTTCACATACCTGTTTTGGTGTATAATCATACTGCTGGTTGGTTGGTTGGTTTCCAATGGCTGCATTTGGGACCATTTAACCCATTTTGCTTCTTGCTTCCCACCAGAGAGCACTCAAGCTCTTGCTTTGCTGCATCTTGAAGAAGTTTGCACTTTTCTCTTGGGAAGCTTTGCCAGGTTTGTTGCTCGTTTTGCCCTACCCAGGGGACACATATGACTTAGAGAATGTGACGGATGAGAGCAACTTTGTCCCCCTAATTGTACTGCTTTGCTTACTTATTTCATTGCCTTTCTTGCTTCATCTGATATAACAAAATGTATCTTCTGGCTACATGTCTCATATATTTTTTCATTATGTATGAACACATTTTTGTCTTCTATGTCAGAAATAAACTGTTACATATTCTTTTAGGTAAATGTGAAAGACAGTGGTGTATGCCAGAGGTGAGCAATTATATTTACTCACAGCATAGATGGAGAAGGTTATTTAGAAATGACCTTGGAGCAGTAAAATAGTGAGAAGAATTGTTATATATCAGACTGACTGAACATACTTTGCAGATACACAAAATGGCATAAAAGTTACATTACTAATAATGAATTCAGTCATAACATTTTAAGTTATGGTGTCCTTCAGATGTTAAGAAATCATCAATTTATCTATATAGGCCCCGATTCAGTATTCTCATCAGGACAACACTCCAGCTCACAATGTTAAGTTTCTGTCCAAAAAAAAAATAGTATACTTTTTCACAGCTGCTTAACAGTGTCTTGCTCTGGGTGACTTTTTCTTCTTTCCTAAATTAAAATGTTCTCTGAAAGGAATATATTTGCAATCCATCAAGGACAGCCAGGAAAAAAAAAGATGCCTGGTGAAATGGCATTGCTTTGTAGATGCCCAGGGGAAATACTTTGAAGGATATAACTTGTTAACCTCACGAACTTTATACAAAATATATTTATGATATCAATCTCATTATTTAATAGCCACACCTTACATAGAGTTTCAGTTATCTTATTGTGTTGTGAAGTAGGGATTATAAATTATGACTTTCTTGATAGAATATACAGAGATGGTGGGAAATCTCCAGGAAGCCTTTCAGATGGCTGTTGAACGCTATCTAGAGTCAGATCCATCATCAGATGAAGAAGTGGCTGTTGAGTTTCCAACTGGAACAACATCATCTGAGAGTCGAATAGAAGCACAAGGACACAGGCATAAGCATCATCATCGTGCTCGTAGGAAGAAAGAAAAAGCACGACAGTCTTCGCATATCAACAGGTAAATGTTACTTTCTTGCCATTAAAGACAAAGTAATAGAGTTACAAAACTAAAATTAATTCTGTAGTAGTGGAGCCTAAAGATTCAACACTACTATAACCAAGGTAGCCATGGGACATGATCCCAATCCAGTCCCATCCACCATTTGTACTAACAGTCTCTTTCCCAGAGATCCATGTTAATCAACCATCTTCTCAGTCTTCCAAGTTTCCCTGCGAAAATTCTATAACTGTTTTTTTATGTCTCATCTGAGCTACATCTCCAGTCTATTGTAGCTTCCTTGATTTCATTGTCTCTACAACACTAGGTGACTTATATAATCCACAAAGTTTCTCATAATGCAGTGTCCTAAGTTGCACTCTTCTGTCTCATATAGGTTCAGATATCTTACTCAGCACTTTGTTGTCACGCACTTGTAATGTATATTCTTCCCTCAAAGTAAGAGTCAGTGTGTCACTGTTTGAATTTAAATGTTCTGAAACTTTTTGAATTCAAATGCCTGTCTAATATATTTAATATTACATGTAAGCATTGTATCACACCAATATATCAGTTATTTCATACAATATATATTTCCATCACTAATGCAAGAAAAAGTTCATAGTCACTTTAATTCTTCATTCATGACATATTTCAACCGAACTGTATATTAAACTTGGAACATACATATGGAACCATAGTGGACTCCATGAATATTATAAAAACAGGAAAGAAAGGCAAACATTTAAATATCTTAGAAAAATATGACATATATAGAATCAGTAAGGATAATCTGCATATGAATGATACATATATCAGCACATACAACCCCATATTTGAGACACTGCATGAACTTTACACTAGATAGCAGCACGCACGCCCCAGTTACACTATGAAAACACGAGAAAACGCACTGAACACCCTAACTAGCTACACACACCCACTAGGCAAACAGCAACATAACTATACAAGCTGGGTGATGGGTCTGTAGCCAAAGGGACATACGTAAGAGAAATCAACATTCACACCAACACTGATGAACTACGGGAAATATGCACACACCCATGCAACCAAAGATTGCCTGATAGGTCCCATAAAATGGTCTGAATTAATTGTTTTTATTAAATTTAATAGGGTTGACATATTTTTAAATGAATAATTTTAATTTAATTTTTAATTTTAATTTGACTTAAGGAGTACCGATAACTATCCCCATGCAGTTGTGACATGCAGTACAGTGTACAGCAGTTTAGCATAGCGATAGACACATGATGTTCGCAATGTATGGCCAAAACCTGTCATGAATGAAGAACTAAAGTGACTATAAACCTTTTGCTGCATTAGTGACGGAAATATATATTGTATAAGATAACTGATACTTTGTTTGACACTTATAATTTATTACTCATATCTAAAATTTTGCCAGAGTGTTAAGTTTTTCTCTAAACTGTAACACACATAAAAAAGTGAAGAATATTATTAACTTTGGTATGCATGTATATGTAGGGGCCTATGCATGTGTAAGTGGGGGCGCTGAACTTTATTATAGTGTGGTACCAGTGGAAAATGTTAAGGGATATTGATAAGGATGTATGAAACTTATTTAAATGTCAGAATTACTGGGTTTTTGGACTTTGTCCATTGTCCACTATTCTAAAAAACTAGAGCTTGTTGTCAGGTATTATATAACTGTAGTTATGCTGACATAGGTTGTCCAGTGATTGAGGTTAACTCTTTTTAAGGGACCTAACACAGCAGGTATTTCCCCATCTCACCTGGGGACAGAAACAGATCCAGTTTCAAAAATGTGTTCTCTAGTTTTATAGAATACTGGACAATGGACAGTAAAAAATTTCAGTAATTCTGAGTGTTATGAACCTTTGTCAGAACCCTTTAGAATCTACTTATTTAAAGGTATGTATGTAATTTACCAATTTCAGGAATATTCCCAGTCCGGAGAGCGAATGCACAGTACAGTCCAGTACCGCAGAAGAAAGGGAGGAAGTAATAAGGGAAAGGGATCAGGAGGCTAAGACAGATCACATGGGGGAAGGTAGTATGGACACTGAAGGAAGCAGTACAAAGGATGATACTGTTGACCTGAAGAGGCCTCACAGCCATAACGGTACAAAACGCAAGAAGAAAACTGGGGTCATCAAGAATGTGGCAGAAATAGAGGCCCTAGAACTAGCTACAGAACAGACTCTGAAGGTATACTTAATTATGCTATATTATTATATTCGCTGGTAACTTTCCCCTTTCAAAATTGCAAAAATACATTCTTGGAGGTTTATGTGCCTATTTGACATGGGACCAGGCCCACTTCATTTTGTATGAATGTTTCAGTAATATCCATCGGTGGTTAAGAATGTGATTTTATGTATGTGAGACTAAATTGAACAAATAACTGTTTGAGGTACACATATTTGAGTATATGACAAACTGTCAAGGAGAATTTCAATTTGCCCTTTTTCATTTTAATTGAAAGATATTGGAATTGGTGGATTGAGTCCAATATTGGACCAGAAAGTGTTAATGTATTTTTAAGACAGTCATGACATATGTATAATTAGTGATATTCCAAGCTATCAGAACAGTGTTTCTTGCATTAAAGTTACTATAAGTTGTATTAATGTAAAAAAAAAAAATGGGGTGGGGGTGGGGATTTTAATATATGTTAATAGGAGAAGAAGGAGGAAGAAAGGGTGGCCTGTGAGTTGATAGTTAAGTAAGTCGTAAAATTATCAGAGTTGGCCCAATAGCTATGAACCACTTGAACACTTATAGGGACATATAATAAAGGTCCATAGAATGTAGATCTTGATACTAGATGGAGGTGAATGATCATTTCGCTCCAGCTGCTGTATTTCTGGTAATTTTATTCAGGAAGTGCTCAGTTCAAATCTAGGTTAAGGGGGCTGGCTACTTGACTGGGTGTTTTCATGATGTTCCTCGAGTTCCCCAGGCATATTCCAGGATTCTACTTCCATTAGCGCATGGCCACTTCTTCCAGATTCTTTCCAATTCATTATTCATCCATCATCCTACCATCTGATACTGTAAACCATCAAGATAAATTAACTGCTAAGGTATAAAATATACTGACAATAAGCAGATGAAAATTTGGAGGACAAAATTGGGAAATGTAACAGTGTTTACAAGACTTTCACTTTATTTTGTCTTCTTAATAAATACATTTATAACATTAGGCTCCTTTTAACATATATTCATTATCTAGATTTTAATTTTTATTAAACCATTATTGAAATCTGTATGATTGGATCACAGGACATCAATAAATGGTTGGATGATACCCCACGCTTTTCGGAGTTCTCGTCTGCAAGCAACTCACCTTCACATCTTATTGGTGCTGAAGAGTATGAAATGGTAAGGTCACGTATAGAAAATGAGTATCGGCACAGTCTTAAATTGGACAGAGATCGGCCTTCGTCAGGAACATCACGCAGCAACAAAGATGGCAGGGTAAGGATTGTAATGTACATTCCGATGTGGTTACATATTCATTGAAAATTTGTAACAGACTGCATTATGTGAGTTCTAGCCTGTTGAGAATTTCATAATTGCTTTACTTCATAATTCATAATGAAGTTGAAGCCATGTGATCTTAGACAGCAGTTTGTTTTTCTTCACTGGCTAACATTTGGAGTTTTTCTGTTAAATTTTTCAGAGCCATGGCAGCCAGTTTATTATGTTACTTTCCATTAAATGTACAAAAATATGTACCCTATATTGAAATATACAACAGCATGAAATACTTCCACCTGATTTTTTTATTGGGGGGGGATGGAAGATTTGTTGGTGATGAAAGTACTTTATCTAAACCATTATTTATACTGAAGTTCTGTTAATTATTGGTCCATTATATCATTACATTTCTTCTATTTTTATATCATATTCACTTTTGGGCAGAATGACAGGAACTTTGATACTGGAAGTAATCAATACAGTACACAACAAGGCATTTATTTTCCTTGTGTAATATTTTACAGGACATAGCCAACAAGCGGCGTTCTATTAAGGACTCCTCTAAACAACACCAACAACGTCGTCGTGAGGTCCAGAGGACAATTGAGCGCCTTCAGCCAGGGAAAAGTAAAGGAAATCTCATCTCGAATATTCAGAGTGCAAATAAAACTGTAGATGAAGTGGGGGGTTGTAGTGGTGTGCTAGGGCTGAGTAGTAAACCCAAGGAAAATAGGAACTCTTTATTGGTGAAAAAAGAAGAAGCCACGCCCAAGCTAAGCCTGGGAACTGTTCTCAGAAGTGATGTGCTAGGTTTTGGTGTAGCTGGACATAACAATCACAACTTTGACTCTTCAGAAGGAACACAAATAGAAGACAAAAAGCCAGCTCTGTTGTTGACTGGTGCAGAAGGAACTGGAGCTTCTCCAAGAGATATTGACATCAAACTCTCACCTGAAAAGCAAAACCAGTCACTGCCAGGAGGCTCACAGAATCCACAAATCAAGAAGGAAGATGAGAAAACTGTGGCTGAGGAAGAGAAACCAGTGAGCAGAGATTCCAAGCATGAGAAAGTTACACCTGACCTCAGTGTCTGGTTTAAGGCTTTTGGAGCCCCAAAAACAACTGCTGTGCAGAAACAACGAAAACCAGAAGTTTCAACACAGCAGGATATGGATGCATGCACAGAGGAAAGAAGATTGGAAACTGTTCCGAGTCCAGTTCCAGCAGACGTGCCTTTGTGTAGTGGTTCAGCGGACAGGCCACAAAGTGTGGGTGACATGGGAGTGAGACCACCCACACAGGAAGATTTAGACAGGAAAATAGATGATGCACCAAGTCCCACACAGCAGTCAGTGGCACCAGCACAGCGGCAAAGAAAAGTCAGTACAGGTAGTAGCATGTCTGAACGGTCATCTTTCAGTCAGGACCCAATGGATCCCTTGGATGGTTACCCTGCCCCCTATCCCTCACCTCTGCACCCTTCTCCCATGGCTGCTTCTCCTGTTATGGCTTCTCCACGACCAGAAGATACTCCAAAGCCCACTACCTCATACCCACCTCTAAATGGCACTATACGTGTTGGGTTCTATCAAGACACATCATCTAGCCTCCAGAAGAGCAGCCCAGAGAAAAGCAACAGCAGCTGCAGCCCACAGTCACCTTCCCCATTCCAGCAGCCTGTCTATTCTCCCCGCTATCCTCCTCAACATGATAATCCAGGCTATTTAACATACCGGAACCCCACACCAGGTCCACCACAGACTTATGATGGTTTACCTGTCCCCCCATATAGTGCTGTAATGCATTACTATGACACCAGTAAGCCCTTGACTGATCAGTACCAGGCAGCTCGTACACAAGCATCAGAGGAGTACATCCCAGGAAGTCTATCCCTTTCATACTCCAGTGTTCAGCAGCAGGGCTACTCATCTCCAGTGTCTCCTTCTACGAGCCCTCTGCCATACACTTCAGAGAGACAGTCTGGATTTCAGTTGTCTGTCCCACAACCCAGCTCTGCACGTAGGTCACCATCTGTGCCTGTTACTAGTTCAGGACTCCTTGGAACCCTGCAGTATACTAACAGTCAGCAACAGAGTTATGACATAACTGTGCCAAGACCAAGTGCTCTTCACAAGTCAGCACCCTCAGTTGTCAGCAGCTCTCTGCCTTTCAGTACCAGTCACCAACAAGGGTATGAGATTTCAGTTCCACGCCCTAGTTCCACGAGCAAGCCATCTTCTGCATCAGCAGTGACAGTTCCTAGCACTGCACTACCCTTTTCATCTGATCGGCACCAGGGGTATGATTCGACTGTACCACGTCCCAGCACAAAAGCTCCTGCTGCTGTGTTTCCTGTTAAGAAGCGCCTGTATAGTGACACTGAATCTGCCACTGGTCTTCAGCATCACCATCAGACTTCTAGTCGATTGCATCAGTCTCCTCCAAGTCCTGTTACAACAGCATCAGCAACACCACCACCTCCATCAGTTGGCGTTTCACAGCCTATAAACCTCCCCTTGCACACAACAGGTAACAGGCTTGCTAACTCCACACTCAGCAATCCGAACACAGGTGAGAGATTTGATCAGACCTCTCCTGTAAGCATACCTCAAGCCCAGCATTCTTCAGTGATAGAACAAGTATGCATGTCTCCAGTCTCCATACCAATATGTAGTCCACAGATATCAGTTTCTCAAGCCAGCGAAAGGCTGCTTCCGGTTTCAAAGCAGCAGACTGTCTCAGAAATGATACTGGCCAATGCAATAACAGAAGTAGATGGAGGTCAGCACTCAGATTCTGTGTTGCAGGCTTCTGAAAAATCCCATCAATCCATGGACCCACGCGTAATCGACAGACTATACAGTGAGGAAGTCATACAGCCATCAGAAAGATTGCATCGGTGTGTCACATCTCCTATTGGAAACCATCAGACATCAACAGCATTGAATATCCAACAACCGATTGATATATCACACCCACCCCGACAGGTGTCAAGTAAGCAGCCATCTACAGATCAGCTTCGAAAGAGTCCAACAACAGCGCGTGTAGGAAATGATATTACTTTCCACAGGGGACCTTTTTCACCTGCAGCACCCTCATCCATAAGCAATTTGACCAACCTCTCCCACATTGTGGATCGTTTCTCAAGTGATGGGTCTCCTTTTTATGCAACAGGTGGAGATAAAAGTGGCATATTTGGCCAAGGATCAGTACAGCCTCCTATTTCATCAGCAGCTGCAGCTATGGCCATGTTTTCACAGCCTGCTCCTGCAATTTCATATAACCGCTCTGTGCCTGAGCTGTCATCAGTGTTATCCAGTAAAGTCTCCGATGTGCAATCTGTGTACAGTAGGACAGTGCCCGAACTTTCTTCTGTGCTTCCTGGTAAGTCGGCTCCAACCATTACTAGTGCTCGCCCACCGTCATATGACAGAACAGTGTCTGAGCTCTCAAGCTATGGTCACCAAACCATGGACATATCCACCAGCTTACCAAACAAGTCAACTCCCCCTGTGGAGGGACAAACAAATTATAACCATTCAGTGACAGACCTTCCTTCTGTGTTGTCCAACAAAGTGCCCCCTGCCACAGCAATTAATGTTGCTGCACCAACCTATAGCAGGTCTGTAGTTGTGACAGACTTCTCCATGGTCCCCACCAAAGTGTCATCCCTTGTGGAGGCCCCGCCTTTATCAGTGTCTGCTGTGACCACACCTACACCAAAGCCATCTCGTAAGCGTAAAACGAAACAACAGCAACAGGTGACTAGTGGTAGTGACACCTCAGTCTCTTCTAGCTCTACAACAGCATTCCAGCAGTATGTCTCAGAACCATCAGCCATTGCACTCAAGACAGTGCAGACTAGTGTGGTTCCTGGCAGTGCCTTCAACTTTGGCCCAGCAACATCAGGACTTGGCTTATATGGCGATGCTGCAGGGTTTCTCGATGAATATCGAAGTCCACCTACTGGCTATTACATCCCTCCTGGTACTGATTCTGGCCGTGACAAGCAGACCTCTGCGCCACCTGCTCCTTCTCCATTTCCTTTTCTAGGCCACCCACAGCCACGACCACCTCCTGGCTATCCCCAGCTAGCTCCGGCATTTCTTAACCACCAGCCAGCTTTGATGGATGCATCAGGAGCCACCACACCACTATATCAACAGTACCTGCAGCGCCACCAGGAGGAGCTGTTGCGTCATTCTGCAGCTAGTGCCCCTATGGTGCTCCACCAAGGGCTTCTGGCATCCACCTCTGGCTATCCACCTGGCTATCATCCTGCACTGGGCATTCGCCAGCCCTATGATGCTCTAAATCGCCCCTCATGGCTATGATAGGTCCTTCTGTGAAAGTGAAACTTCTATGACATGCAGCATGTTTTGCAGAATTCTGTTGCAAGAAAGCTCATGGGACCAGGACACCTTTTATTCACATTCAATAAATGAACAATGTGTGTAGTTCAAGACAAGCAATATCATTTCTGGTTCAGATTGTGTCATATAAATTTACGCTAATGTTGCAGAGTTGTGCAATTTAAAATTTCTTTATCTTTACTGGCATGCACTGCATTATTGCAATGGTATATATGTGCAGTCCAGCTGGCTGAGCATTGCATTCTTTCAGTACTACTACCATTACCCCATTTACCCCATTAAAAATGGTCACCAGCCTCATAGTACCAGGGGATCTAAGATCTCCTGTTCCTGAATCACAAAAATGGAATGCTAATTCCAAAACAAGAAGCCAGCCTGTTTCATTTCAGTTTCATTGGTTCAGCATCAGGGTTACTGTATGAAATCTGCTGGTTCAGATTTCATGATCTATCATATCTGCCAAGAATATATTACATTAGGACTATAAAGTCTGAGCAACTGCATGGTTTTGGCACATGTGACTGGTTATTGCATATTGCTTTTGTATTTAGTTTTAAATACAATGGAACATTAAGAAATAAGCAAATATTTACTGCAAGAGAACTTCAGTGCGAAACATTTGCTGAATGTTGAATTAAAATACCAAAGATACAGTATCTCATGAAAGTGAACTCTGCTTTTTATTTTATGTACTTTGTACTGTGTGTGAACTAACGTTTCCAAACAATACAACAAACACCAGTACAGTTGTACACTTTGCATTGGGCCACAAACTTCATATGTAACAAAATTTACTTACGCTTCTCTTTTTAATGCTACTCTTTCCCGGTGTTTAAAATGCAATTTTGTTTTCTTGAGATGAAGTGTTTTACTTTCATCAGATAGAAAGTGTAAGGACATGTGTTCATTAGCTATTAATTTTAGTTAGAAAAATGTGTATGGTGTGTGATATCTTTTGTTTTCTCGCAATCCACAAACATAGGATTGAGGGTGAGCTCTCTTGTATATTACAGGGTGGTTGTATGAGTGTGTATGAGTAAGTATATATAGTTTGATACAGTTTTAGTCTGGATTGTACAAGCATTTTTTAAGCGCACACACACACACACACACACACACACACACACACACACTACATTTCTCTGATACACTTTGCAAATTCTTTTGCAGCTGTTGCTTTAGCTTGGAAGCAGTTCTCATCACAGATATATTCTTGGAGGAAATCTTGAGATATGTTTTGCAAAACTGTTAGAACCTCCTTGGTTCCTGTAGACACCCCAATTCTTGGTAGTATTAACAGCTACACAGAGGGCTTAAGTATCTTCTGTAGTTATTTAAAAGTATTTTTATTCCATGTTATTATTTTACAGAAACTTGATTTTAAAACTTTTATATGTATAATGTGAATTTTGGAAAATTTTAATTGTTTTATATATAGATATATCTATATACTGACTATAGTTTAGTCAAATAAATGACCCCAATCAGCTGTATTAAAAGAATGCCGGAAAAAATGATATATACTTTGTTCTAACAATTTTAAAGTAATGGTGGAATTGTATTTAGCACCTTAATGGTGCTGCAAGAAATATTTATGCTGTTATGGGAAAGATATAAATTGTTTGTGCAATCAATTTGTAGGTATTACAAGATAAACTTACAGCTTTGTGCATTGTTGTGATCCCACTGTTTTTGTAACAATCAAAAGTGTGTACCATTAATCTCAGAACATCTCTTCTGTGAGGCCTTCCTTATTTTGTAATTAGATACATGATGAAATTAGCAATCTTTGTTCCTAAGAATGTGGCTCAAATTCTGGGTGCCTTTTCATAGTCTTTTATCATCCACTGTCTACACATTGGTTTCAGGTTAAATCTGGGCAAGATAAGTTTATTGTTCCTATCAGCATCCATTAATGTTAGATTTTTTATGAACATATTTTTTATGTACAGACATAAGCAGATGATATATGTTGCAAACAACTGATGCAGATGCTAATTACTTAAAATGACATAATGTTAAAATGCATGGTTTCCTCACTTTCAGTTCACTAATGGGTTATAGAGTTTTAAAGTTTAAAACAAAATGAGAAAATCAGAAGAATTTGTTTTGTAAAATTTGTCATTTTTATGAGATTAATGTATGCACTAGATCACTGTTGACCTAGCTAAGAGGGACCCATTCAGTGGGCCAGATAACTCATGAAACAGACTCCCTGTGATGGTAATAGTTTCTCATTTACTGAAGGAATTGCCTACCTCTTATGGAATGCAAGGTTCATTACAGTGTTCACAAGAGCCTGGCACTGGTTCATACACTGACTTGGATATGAATCCACTTCATGCCCTCCCACCGTTTCTTTGATTCATCTTCATATTGTTCTCCCATATATGCCTAGGACCTTAGAAGTCTCAGTCCATCCCATGTGTGCTGCACGTTCCACCAATCTCATCCTTGATTTTATCATCCTAATGTTTGGTAAGCAGTACAGATTATGCAGTTTTCTCCATCATTCTCTCACTTCCTCCCCTGAGCTCCCTGTTCTCAAACACCCCCAATCCATACTTTTCTTGATGTAAAGGGTCAAGATTCAAAGCCAAACAAAACTACAAGTAAATTTATATTTTTGTATTCTTACATAGCAGACATGAAGACAAACAGTTCTGAACTAAAAGATAGTTAACATTCCCCAAATTTAATCTGCTCTTACCTTATGAATCCAACTTTGATTTGTTACTGATATTTCCAGATATTCAAACACTGGAACATTTGTTAAGGATTCCTTAGTATTTTGTTCTTGCCCTGCATTCTTATGATGGGACATGGCCATATGCAATATTTAATATTCTCTGTCTTTCCCATCAGAGCAGCCTCTCTACTAGCTATCTGCTATCTGACAGAGCTTCTGTTTCACTGTTTATGGCATTTGTCTGCACCCAGTAAACCAGAAGGTGGTGTGTTCTATTCAAACCCAGTCCCTCTTGGTTTTCTTGGACCTTGATAAAGGCATATTCAAACATAAAGTTAAAAAGCAATGGTGATAAAGCATCTGATCATTCTGCATAGGAAGTACTTAAATAAATGGTTATGTACACAGACTCTACAGTAGTTGAGTTTAAACTTATTTAAATTAGCCTAATCAGTTTCATGGGTATACTGAATTCAGTAGTGCATAAACAGCTGATGTATTATCTCACTGTGCTCCCATTTTTTCTCGAATAGCTGATCAGTGGTTGACCTCTTGCAACAGAATCAACACTGATGATCCCCTATAAATTTGTCTGCATATGGAGTTCAAATTGAGTGTGTTGGATAACATTTTCTATGTAGATAACAGGGATATACCTCAATAATTATTGCAGCCATCTTTATCAGCATTTTTATAAATAGTGTAGCATGTAAACCCATTGCTAAGTAATGACTATAAATTATGCCCACTGCTAGACATCCGCAGAATAAGCAAATATATGGTGGCCATTGCTGAGTAATGAATTCTTCCCACAGCAACAGATGAACTACAACAATGAGCGGGGTTTTCCAAGCAGTTCATCCCAAGGGGTTATAGATGGGAAAAATTTGGAGTATAGTTCAGTTGTTGGATATTTTCCAGTTGGTAACGAAATTAGCAGAGGACATTACTAAAATTCATTAACAGGAAACAACTAGTGAAGACAGAGAAGACTTCATGTGTGATGCAGTCAACAGTGATCTTAAGAATGTGTAAACCAGTGAGGCTGTTATTGTTATTTGAAGTTATGTGTTATGTGTATAAATGTTTGCTAAATCCAACCAACTCAAACCCTGTCAATAACCACTCAGAAACCTGACAGTAGGTTCAGTTATAGATTCATTCAACTGTTGTAGCAGTTCATTCAAAATTAAATTAATAAGTTTATGCCTGTCAGACTGTAATTATTCACCTTCTTCTTAGATCAGTATTGCCAGACTTTGATCAGTACCTGGCCATTTATACTATGTTTCAACACTTCAGTAGCAGTGTGACCCTCACAAGAATTGGGTTCTGCTGAAAGTATTTGTCACCCTAACATCCTATGTATATTCAACAGGCAACAAAAGTAATTCTTCCTTCCATTCAAAGTACTGTGGGTATCACCATTCTCATCCTTTACCAAGTTAGTCCTAGGTTGGGAATGTTTCTTAAATTTATTTATGCCTCTATAAATCCCAAATATTCATGCTTTTAGTGTTTGTGTAAAGCTAACTGATTTTGTGCTTCAAATATTCCTTCCCCCCCCCCTTTTTCCTTCAAGAAATTTCTACTATTTTTATGCCTTATTTTGTTCAGATTATCTTCATTCACTTGGATTCTGCAACCACTACAGTCAGACTTGCTCTGAATGATGTAATAATTCTAAGCATATGCCATAAAACCATGATTTATGTTGCTTTAACTTGTAGTATCCTACTCTTTGTGGCCGAATTTTGATACTTTCTGTAATATCTTCCAAAGCTCCATTAATGTCCACATCTTTTTTTTTGTACATATCTCAGCCAGATGTCTTGTCTGTCCTGAGATGCTTCTCTCAGTACAACTTCTATCATAGCCCCTTGAGAAGTCCCACTCTAAACTACATTTCGTCCATTTCATTGTTCATAATCATTCAGTCCCTCATCTGACATTAAATAAATACTGCAGTTGACACATCATAGTCTGACTAGTTTTCTATCTTGAAATGAATGAAGACGTCCATATCTCATCATCATGGTGTAAGACAAACCCCCTGAACATTAGCTAGGTGCATATAGCCATCAATGTTGATGTGCATGTAGCCACGTTATATATGATAGTAAGAAATCACAGTTGCATTCTTAGAAAATCTAAAGGGAATTTTATCTTCAACAGGAAACTACAATTTTACATGTTCTACATGGGTGTGAAATATGATGTCACCCTCTAGGTAAAACATATTTGAGGATGGAGAGTACACTGTACAGCAGGATCCTGTGAACATGATAATGAATCTTCAGATTCCACACAAAATGTGAGGAATGTCTTAGTAGTTGAGCAGCCATTTAGCTAGTAAAGGACCCTGCTGCTTGAACTTTGAAACACTGTCACAGGCCTCCTGTACCAAAATCTTTTTGTTTCTGAAGTATTCTATCTTGGGTACAATACCGTGTAGTTTTGTTGAAAGTAAACTGACGTTTAGGAGGAACATCTTGCCTCCATCTTCAAGGCCAAAGAATAAGCCAAGAAAGAGACCAACATGAAGCAAACAGCGAGCTCTGCTGGTCTCTTGCTTAACATTTCACGGACCGGCGATTTAAATATTTAAATCACCCTGGGGACCAGCATTTTTAAACCTACTACCCTAACTTCTGCACTGTTCACTTTAAAAATTAATATAAAATTTCCTAATTAATTTTATGAACTAAAATTTTTGGAGAACACTTACCAATGCTTCTAGAAGTGCTTGAGAGTGTGATATTTCTGGAAACATTCCCCTTTATGAAGTGGCACTTGCAATTTAGACAGTCATACTCCTTTTTTTGTGAACTGTGCAAAAACAGCACTGCCTAGAAGGATGCTTCCCCTTGGAATGTTCACTCTTTACAATTTTCACAAGGGTATGTTTCCGCATATCACCCGAGAGTCACCCAGGGGTGTCCACACGAGGATTGCGTGGGGTTGGAGTTGATGGGCCCGGTCGCACTAAGTCTGTGCCTGACTCTGATTCTGCCACCACCATCTGGTCTGTAGCCCAGGCCACATTCATCAGAAATGCTTTGTATTTCAATTTCGAATCAGTTTAGATTTTTGTAAACCAAAAATGAATTGAAAATGGCACAATTTATAAGCCACAAGGCAACTTTCTTTGTCCACTTTATTATTTTCCTAGGAAGAGAATAATAGGCCAAGTACTGATTGGCTATCAACTCCCTTCATGAACATATTATACTCAGAAATACAAATAGGCTTATTTACTTGTCCATGTCTCCTTTGAACATCAACCATGCTCGAATTGTAAATTGTGGAAATCATATTCACAACACGAGTATCCCTGTCTCCAAACAACAGTTCTGCTACTTCAGACACTTGTGTTGGGTCCGATGGAATTTGCTTCACCCCTGGATTTCCAGTAAACTGTCCCAAAGCAGGCGTTTTGTCTACTTTTCCCCATGCGGCCGTCCACGCAATGTTGCTACCCTCACTTTCGTTGGAGCCACTGTCACTTTCACTTTCACTGTCTGTGGGTCCAATTTTTTGTTCACCCCTGCCACACTCGCTATCAGATTGTGAGTCATCACTAGCAGACTCACAAGGGACGACCGATAGCTCATCGGAGAACAAGTCAGATATTTCTCGTTCTCCGAGAAAACGCTTGGACCTCAACCTCTTCCAACCCTGATCCATTTTGCACTAGTAACTTCCTGCCTGGTGCATGCAGCTGGAAGATGAACAAAGGCATTTTCTTTTGGTGTGGGAAAGGAAAAAGAGTTGGATCATGTTACTTACTACGAAACAAACATTAAAGAGGTCTATCACGCACCAGTCATGCATCTGCCTGGGGCCAGTGCAAGGTATAGTGTGTTTCAACACAACGTGTCCTAAAATCATAATAATAATAATAATACCGGTCCGCAAAGTGTTAATGTTATTCTTTGACCCTGAAGATGAAAGTAACATGTTCCTCTGTAATGTCTGTTGACTTTCAACAGACTACACGGCATTATGTCCCAGAAGACAGAACTCTTCGTAACCACCGCTATAAAAGGTAAAGCTATCCCTGTAACAGGTCGTGAAGGCCCATAGGGTTGTGAGACGTTGAAGCTCCCACATTTTGTCTAGACACTCGGCTCACAGATGGCAGTAAGGTTGTCAGCCTTATGCACCAGCCACCCTTTACACCCCAGGAAGCTTCCTGGTACTCATTTCTGTTAGAGGCTGAGTCGACCCCAGGGCCATAGTGCGGCTGGAAGGACTACGTAAATTGGAAAAATCCACCTCATCAGGACTTGAACCTGTAACCTTCCAGCCCATAGTGTAGTGCCTCAACCAACTATGCTACTGCATGCCCCCAATACAGGAAAAGTACTGTTAATCTTTAGAGTGTACGAGACTGACTATAGGTGAATATCTGTCAACAAACAAGGATGTTGCATATAGCAAACATGGGAGCGATAACCCCCCCCCCCAAGTAATATATTAAAGCAAACTTTCATCTAAATTATTATATTAATTTTTTCTACCTTACAGAAGACATGTAGACCCAATACAATGAAATATATATATATATATATATAGGAAATTTGGCTTCACATATGTGGTTCCATTTTATATAGAAAACTCATGTTTTTCAAAGTCATTAGATGGGCCCAAGCACTACTTAGTTTCTATAAAATGAATGGAAATTGCAGGACAAAAAGTTTCCCCAGTTGAGCTTTGTGTTTGTGATTTGACATTAAAATGTCATCAGTTTTGTGACAAATATTCTTAATACAATTGTAACGACTTAAAGTTACTTAATGGTGACAAAAGTGTGTGTGCTTTAAGTACAGGAAATTTGATTGTAAAAGTACTAAAAAATGTTACTCTAAACAAAATGTGCACTGAGGCAAAGAAAATGAGGGTATTTATGGTTTTAAAAAACGAAGCATTCACTTCTTAAATTCTGTTTTGAACAAGCTGAGTTTATTTGTACAAACAGAAGCAGTACCCAAATTTTTCAACTTCAAAGACAGTCAGTATGAGTTCAGAGAGAAATTCTTACAACATCCAAGTGACAAAGAATCCTATCCCAAAGTTTTTGCAGGGTATAATTCAACCAATGTACAAGCATCACTTCCTTGGTGTTTCAGAACATCACATACAGTTCATAAGAGTGGGATATGGACAAGACTGTTCACAGACCACCAGAGGACAATGATTTAAAGCTCCCATGGCAAATCCACTTACCAGGTTCTCTGTGTGTCATTAAAACTGCCCTGTATAGTGTCTTCTTAAACTGAATCACTTGCCAACTTAAGAAACAAATTTTCTGAATTCTTGTTTCAGTTGATACTAAAATACCTTTTGTAGGGCAATTAGTCAAAGCAATTGTTTAAATGTAACAAAATTTGATCGCAGACCAAGCAGAAATCAAATTATTAAATACGTCAATATCAAAGAAGTCACTAGAAATAAAAGTGCCAATACTTGAATTTTATCAAGGGGAAGGCTCTCCCTCCCCCAGGCAAAATTAAACTTTATTATCCCATCTTACGAAGATTTTTTGTGGGGAATGGATGCCACAACACTGTACCTTTGTATACCACCCAAAGAAAAGAGCTCTGATTCCATCAAAGATTAAATTCAGTATCACTCCTGGAATTTCATATCATTGCTCTCTATTTGTGAAGCAGATTAACATACTGTATATACAGAATACAACTCTTAAACAGTCACACTTTTGCAGTCTACCTGTACATGAAAATGCAAGGAAATCAATACAGACTAATACATACATAGTTATTTTATTCTGTGGATGTGTATACATGTGAGTGTAAGAATGTGTCAATTGTGTGCAATGTACAGTCAGTCATATTTTAAACTTTAAAGTTTCTCTGCATTCTTTCTACAAAGTGCGAGAAACAAGCCACATTTGTACATATTATGTAGTAATATTATTTCACATGTGAAAAACTGCCATTCTCGTGGCTAGTTGATTGAGCAGTATGCACATTTGATGTGTACGTTCCTGTAAATACATAACCGATCAGCTTGCGAGAACTTTGTTACAACAAATAATTGAATGTACAGTCATCTGAGCAGCTAGTGTTACTGTAAATATGCATATATATATTTCAGTGATGATGACAATGGTTATTAACATAGATCATTTACGAGAATAATGAATAATAAATATTTGTCTCTTATTTTTAGTGATGCCTGTTTAATATAATGTCAAATGAAATATTTAATTTCTATATCCATACATCCCATTATAAAAGTATATGATTTATTTATAATTCTTTTTAATACATTATCTTTCACTGAAAGTGGCTGTGTAAAATACAGCCACTCAATCCAACATTTATTTTCATACACAGAAGTACTATAACAGGATCATGTAATAAAATGCCAACATTACTCCTAACAAACCAACCAAAAAATACCAATAGTGAGCAAGAAAGGAACTAGAGTTCTGTTCTTCATGGTGCCGGCGTTCACGGTATTTCTTGCGTGCCTGGAACTTTTTCTGGAATTTTTCTACTTCCTCTTGATTCCGACGCTCTTCCTCCAACTGCTTTCTTAACTTCTCTGCCTCCGTTATCTACAGACACATATACATAGCCTTAAAATAAACTAAATGAAGACAATTCAGTCTCAGAGAGTGGCATAACTTCTACAAGGTGTTGAAGTAAATACCAAAAAGCTATCACAAATCTTATAATAAAGAGAACATGCTTATAATTCAACACAAGTTTAAAAGCTTTATATCAAGATACAAAAACTGTATTAGGTATTAGAGGGAATCGTCCAGAATATTAATTATATACTAGAGTAAAAAGGTAAAGTCCCTGTGCTTAATTAGTTAAGCACTATGCCATGAAGACATGGGGAAGTGGAGGTATACGTCCACCATTCTTGACCTCAGCATTAGATCAAGTGGTCAGCTTCACAACCCTGTCACTCTACCCCCACCCCATGAAACAGCCCCAGTATCCATTGAATGGGAGGCTGGGTGGGCCCCAGAGCTGTGGAAAAGAAAAATCTTGCACTGTCAGGAATTGAATCTGGGCCATTGAGCCTGTAGTCTGTCACTATACCAACTGAGCTATCCTGACTCCTTCATAAACTAGAGTAAGACATTTATTCTTGAGCTTGTATAATATTGTAGCATGTAGAGCCATTACTGGGTAATGACCTTGAAACAAACAATGAAACAACAACTGCTGCTAGGCATCAGATTTTTAATAAGTATATGTGGCTATGACTGGTTAACGCCTTTGCAAACAAACACGTTCCCATGGAAAAGATAGCAAATATAACAATGAATGGTGTAGTACCTGTGGAAGCAAAGCCCAGATGATAAACAAATGAGATCAAAATAAAATAGCCAGCTGTTGTGGACAGCAATCCACATCGCTTTGATTTGATTGCAGGCTAAAGATTATTTTTTAGGAGATCTGAGTATGATGCACTGGTGACAGTGGTCCCTCTATGCGTGTAGTGCTCCAAAATGACGCCTTTTTCGCCCCAAAAGAGAGTCAGCATAACCTTCCATGCTTATGGTTGTGTTCAGAACTTCTTTGGTTTTGGAGATGAGGAATGGCGACATTCCTTGCTCGCTCTCTTCATTTCCTGTTGGTGTAAGTGTACCCAGGTTTCGTCCCCAGTAATGATTCTTGAAAGGAAGTCATCACCTTCTCGTTCAGAGCACCGCAGAAGTTCTTCACAAGCATCAATACATTGGTCTTTCAATTTAGGAGTCAGCTGCCGTGGCACCCACCTTGCAGGCACTTTGTGAAACTGGAGCACATCATGCACAATGTGGTGTGCTGAACCATGACTAATGTTTAAACTTGCTGCAATTTCATTCAATGTCACTCGGCGGTTTTCCCTCACTATGGCTTCAACTGCTGCAGTGTTCTCTGGAGTCACAACTCGATGTGCCTGACCCGGACGAGGAGCATCTTCCACTGAAGTCACACCTTTTGCAAACTTCCTACTCCATTCGTACACTTGCTGCTGTGACAAACCTGCATCACCATACTGAAACTTCATTCTTTGATAAATTTCAATATGTTTCACACCTTCACTACACAAATACCGAATAACAACGCTGTTCTTCCCTGGTGCAAGTTTCAAGTGGGGCAGCCATCTTATACTGGCACCGTGACGGTGTTCGTGCATCTGCACTATGCTGCAACCTATAGGCCATTCTGCACGCTGTTTGTAGCACGCTTACCAACTTACAGGATAATGGCGCGAAATTTCGATTTTTTATTACAAATTTAAGGTTTTCATTTGACTCCCCCTTCTACATAAAATAGCTAGGGTTCAAAGTATATTGTAACAACTAAATGAGAATAGAATAAACCATAATGAGTGGCCCAATTAATTACCTAAAGGGACTAAAATATTACAAGTTATGTCTAACAGTTTTCAGTAGCTATAAATAACATTCATCAAAATTTAAAATTCAGGACTGACCAAACTTAGAATTTCCCATAAAACCATGGACATCTGGCCATAAGCTGTTTTAGAGTTCTTCTTTATCTGTGATATCAGCTGACTAACTCTGCCTTCCCTAGCAGTTATTTGGATGTTTTCAGGTTAAATGGGAGTACCACTGGGCAGGTTCCATGAAAAGCACAGGGTGATGGCTGGAAGAGTGCCCTGCATTCATCCATGAAGGCAATCTGACATTCCTTAGATTCACAAAGTTTTCATTGTATCAGAGATAAATGCTGAGGTCAGTACGAGGAGAAATCTATATAGAATATGGCGGGGCCTAGTGAAAAAGAAATCAGCCATTTACCACAAACTGCCAGGTCACCCATCCTAAGAAGGACAGGAAAATGTGTAAAGTATTATTAATGAGAAAATTCTGCATGAACCATTTCCACAACGCACCTTTCACATGGCACAGAATACTTCACAACTTATGCCTCCTTTAATCTGTAACTTCAACTGAAACACAAGCTTGTGAACAAACAAACAAATACCTTCATCTCCTCATCTTTCTTCTGCTTGCACACATCATCACATTCAACTTTGACTTGGCCTATTCTTACTACATCACAAGGAAATTCCTTTTTCAGTCGACGGCAGGGGCATGTTTGTTTCACCTTCTTACGACACATCTCTGGATCAGGGCACTCACCAGGATGACAGGGTGCACGACAACGATGCCCACACTCATACTATAAAATAAAAATTAACCAAATATTTGTTCAACATCATGACTATGTGGGAACTGCCCACATTCAAGCAAATGTGACAACGCAAGTATCATTGCTTAGCAACCACTGTTCACACACACAAGACAACTTTTATTAGTCAGGAACTGAAGGTAATGAAAAGCTATGTCTTATATAGACCTTTCATATAGATGTGGGAACTGCCCACATTCAAGCAATGATATTGCGTTGTCACATTTGCTTGAATGTAGGCAGTTCCCACAGTTATATGAAAGGTCTATATAAGACACAGTTTTTCATTACCTTCAGTTCCTGACTAATAAAAGTTGTCTTGTGTGTGTACACACTTGTGCATCGACATGCTCATACACAGAATACCTCTCAGATCGTGTGCTACATACTCAGCACAGATATTCTCAAGCTGAAATTTTGTAAGTAACAGCAGTTCTGACACTTTTATGTAGAAATGAAACTTAAAGTAGAATTCAAGCAAGCAAATTTTTAAGAAGTCAAAGGATGTACCACATTAGATAAAATTTACAGAAATAACTAAACATTTACTCACCAACAAATTATAACTACAGGGCAGAAACGGTTAATGTGCAGCCATACCATTTGATTTCACCTATTCAAAATAACTACACAGAATGAACGGTAACATTTCAAACCATAGATGCCTCAGAATAATTGTCTGATTTTCACCCAGTCACAACCATTAAAGTAGGTAAAGTCACACAAACTGAGCAGATGTCCCACAAATGTCAAAGTATTCCAACAGAACTGACAGTAACAGATTCCCAAAACATGCACTTCATTACGAAGCACAGATGTGGTAACTATAAGTCAAAATGGGCTTGAGTTTCTTCCCTTGACTGTAAAAGAAGTGAAAGATTCTCATGCCTCAGAACTTCATACCAACACCATGTTCATAATTGTTAATTTATAAAGAGTATCTCATACAGAATTTGCAGGTACCTTTGTGAGCTATCTCCATACCAAATTTCACATGCTCAGTTCCTGTGGTTCATTAGTTACTGCCATCAAATTGAAAGCTAAATATAGATTTCACTCACTGCAAGCTGCTGTTTTACATTCTAAAAAGAAATTACCACTACAAAAGCAGCATATCTTTCAAGGATCTATTACAATATATCATTTAAGGACACCAGAAGAAATTGTGCTACTGTCACTCCCATATCACAAGTTTGTGTCCCCATCATGTTGGTATTAATGATAATAGCAAATTGAAATATGTGATGGGGTGGCCACCCATGGCAGAATGTCAAAAATTTCATCAATTTGAGCAAGTGGTTCAAACCCTGAAAGGGAGATACAGACCACAGCAATTTCATATGCCCACTTTATTCTCCTTACAGAAAGCAACTTGGGCTAAGAACTTAGGGTTCAGTTTGGCTGCACCATAGCTGAAGCGGTTAGTCACTGGCTTCCCACAGCGGCAGCCCGGATTCGATCTCGGGTCTGGTCAAGTGGGATTTGTGGTGGACAAAGTGGCACTGGAGCAGGTTTTCTCAGAGTACTTCAGTTTCCCCTGCCAGTCTTCATTCCACCAATTGCTCCACAATCACCCTCACCTATCATCTGGGGCTGGTACAACAGGCCAGAAGGGGCTGCAGTACAAGTGACTTAGTCCCACCCCACTAGCAATAAAAAAATAGTGTTCGGTTTGTCTTTTTACCCTGGTACATTACTTCTACTGCTTTGTACTGCTAGTGATTTAAAATGTACTATATTTTGGCTTAGTTATGGGTTAACAGCTACTGTGGCCTGGACTGGAAACCTAACCAACATTTACAATACCGTATATATGAGAAGCTGAATTCCAAGTTATGAACAAAAGATTTACAAATATTTTGAATGCTAACATTCATAAATTTCAGGCTTATTACACTAAAACTACTTACATTTTTGGGGCACTGATTGCCACAACTTTTCAGGCTCTGTTTCTTGTCCGCACTGGAAGATGTCCATTCACTGCAACATACATACAATTGGTTGAGGCCACAGTGACACTGCACCCGCAACATTTGGCTACATGGCAGACAGTCACCTGGATGACAGCGCTTCAGGCAGGCGTGTACACAGCCTTCTGGGCGTGGTTTGCTGCAGCCTAACTCACATTGTTCACAGTTATCACCAACCTGTAAGATAACACATAAGGAGTTTTGATGAAATGTTCTTGTGGGAACACACATTATGAGCTGCATAGTGACACACTCAGCTAATACAACACCGTGGAAATACACGAATCAATGGAGGATGCAAGCATGAAAAGAAACTTGTGTACAAACACAAAAATATAACAAATATAAACATACATTCTTACTTATTGCAGATAATTATGATAACAACACTACAATGACATCGGTAAGAACTACACTAAAGAACAAGTGTAAATAAAATTAAACAGCTATCAAATGTGTAAAAATTAACAATAACAAAAGTTATTCATATAACACACATTACACATTACAGAAAACATTTACACCGGAGGAAAACGGCACGAAAACACAATGACAGGTAATGCACTCTTTTATGAACAAATGACGAAGTGGAACAACAGTGACATATTTTAATCTGGAGTTAATTCATTTTAAATACAGTGGAAAATACAATGTAATGGTTTTAGCAAGATAAACAGTTGCCTGATGATGGCCGGGTATGGCCAAAATGTGCAGCAAAGAGGTAAGGTTGCATTTGAGATGGAAGTAAATGTGTGTATACGTGATAAGTTAGTAAAAAGTATGCTGAAATACAATATTATATCGCATAATGCAGGCTATCTAGTGTGCTGTTCCTCCTCAAACAAAACAAAAGGCAAAAAGTTGTACATTTTAAATTTCTGGGTATTTGGACTTCATCCGTTGTTTAATATACTAGGGAATCCCAAGTGTTATACACTTTTGTCACAACCCTTTAGACTTACATATTGTGACATGTTGAGCTATGGATGACGCCCCCCCCCCCCCCCCGCCAACCGATGTTACCCGAGTCCTAGCATCCTGGTCGCAAGGCAACGCNAGCATCCTAGTAGCTATGCAATGCGAGTCAACAGCGGTGACGTCACCAAGACGTACCGCGGGTTGCTAGGCAGCGCGGGTCAACAGTGGTAGCGAGAGACGACGGTAGTAACAGCGGTACACAGCGTTGCTGGCACGATGGCACCAGACATAGTTGTGCCTATTATGTGGCCGTTTTCTGTATTGTCCAATCGAGGCTACATAAGGAGCAACGAAGGCTATTCACAGTCAGTCCTGGAGCTATCTCCGAGTCAGTCTTCGAGCTACCTCCGAGTAGTTCCGAGCAAGCCTACTAGCCAGCGGCGTGTTCCGAGTGAGAGTGTGTAATTCAGGGAGACTTGTATAGCTCCCGCGTTATTAGTACGTGAAGTCTACTGGCAATAGCGTGATTTGATTATTGCGAATAGGGTTATAAATTGTGAAACCCCGCAACTGTGTTATAATTAATTGTAGCCGTTTCTTGTAGATTGTTGAATGAACCAATTAACGATCTCTATGCTGTATTCTGTAACGTAAACACGTTACAATATTTTCCAGTGTTTTGTGCGTGTACATGCGATTTTTCATACCCCATTGGTCTTAATATTCATATTTCTGTCTATTTCCAGACACAAATCTACTGTTGCAAAGCCAAAGCCAATTGCAGTACAGGTACTATATATGCACAGATGAAGACTATATGCCTGTAATTCTTGTAGCTATAATACACATGAAATACCAACTCCTTATCACACTTTCAGTGCCTCTTGTTTTTGGTATTTGTGCAACCATTGTGGTGAAGCCATACTTAATAAAAAATATTACTATGCAATCTTTGTACAAAATTAATATATGTAAGACATTACATTTGTATGTCTAAATGTGTCATCTTCAAAGCTACCAACAAAGTTCAATTAAATTCAGGTTCTACACAAAACGAGTTGTAGGAAGAATTCAACTGTTGTCCAGTCTGGTGTAACATACCCCAACTTCACATGTACCTCAAATGAATAAAAAATGTCTCAACATACAATAAATTGGTACATAACAAAATACAGATTTGATAACTCTTATTTGCAACACCTTTTATATGGTGAATATTTAATGCAAACACATGAAAAAATAATTTCTGAATCTGCAGTGTGACAAGCTCTGCAATGATAGATTTATAACATATGAACATGACTGCCAATGATAACCAAAAATAACAAAATATTCTCCAGCAATATACACCCTTCTTCTTTGGCTCCTGAATCAGGTAATAAATTCTGTGCTATGTAAGAGGGTTACTTACAGCCACTTCATTAGGAGCCTGCTCAACTCTGTGACACAACAGGTTACAGGTGTGATTTCCACAAGCCAACATTCGCCCACATCTGCGCTGACATGATGTCGGATTTGCAATATAGCAGGGCCAATCACATGTCTCATGACCTCCAAGGCAGGTTACTGCCACTGGTACCTTCACATAAAAGTGCACACAACTTAAGAAAGTTGCAGTTTTTATAATGTTCAGTTCCAACTCTTGCATTTGGAAACACTAAGATCTAACTAATCATCACAGTGGTAGTGGAACCCAAATATAAAAGCCTGCCATCAGAAATGAAGGAGTCAGGATAGATCAGTCAGTATGGCAACTACCGACAGGCTATGGGATGGATGGCTGTAATTGATTCCTGGCACAGGCAAGATTTTTCTCTTCTCCACAGTGTCCAGACCAGGTATTTGGCCCACCCAACCTATCCAATGGGTATGGGAACCATACATGGAAAGTTGCCATTAAAGTATATAGAGTAGTAAGGAACCAGATTGTCAGGGTGAATTGAACCAGATCAGGATGACGTCTGAAAGTGAGCTTTGATGTTAGTGGTACTGTGCCTTCAGGTTCTCATAGCAGTGAGTAGGTAATGAAGTCCTGTCAAAACGTCATGTAAATATTCAACATAACCAATTTTAAGACCTTCTATCCTGTTTAGAAGGCACACAGTAAGTCCTGGCCACCATATCTAAACAACGGGGAAACTTCAAAGGTGAAGTGAGTTATGGAGTACCTGTTTGGCGTTTTAATTAAGTCATGTTCAGTGCAATAGGCTTACTTTTTCAGTCTTTCACTTTCAAGTTTCCTCCACATATTTTTTAATTTATTTACATGTTTCTTCAATAACCAGTAGTCCATACTGTGCATTCAGAGGCGTTCTCAAGAACTGTCTCATAGGGTTTCTCCAATTCTTCAATATTTTTGTATTTTATCATCACACCTATTAGGGACATGTGGTAGCATAGTTGGTTGAGGCACTATGCTACAAACTGGAAGGTCGCAGGGTCAAGTCCCAATGAGGTCATTGGATTTTTTTTTCAATTGACCTAACCCTTCCAGCCACACAGTGGCCCTGGGGTTGACTAACCTCTAACAGAAATGAGTACTAGGAATATTCTTGGAGGTAAAGGGCGGTCGGCGTGTAGGGCTGACAACCCTGCCGCCATCTATGAGCCCACTGTCTAGAAAATGTGGGAACCTCAACTTCTCACAACCCTATGGGCCTCCACAGACTGTTACAGGGATACCTTTACTTACTTTACTTTATCGTCACACCTATTATATCACAATATTTTGAACTCTTACACAATATTTTCTAACTGACCTTGCAGCTAGGACAAGGCAGTGCTTTTAACTCCACCTGTGACTGCACCTTGTCCCATGGACCCACAGGCTTTCGGTTCTCCTCCAGTTTAACCCATACAGCAGAGTGACATGGGGCTGGACACTTGTGCTTACATGGCTCTAGTAACTTCCCACACACTTGCTGGCAAGGTGGGCAATCACCAAAGTGACAGCGATGAGTCTCCCGACTTGGATGGTGACAGTCAGGCAATATTCTATGAGTATCAGACAAAAAGGTATGCTTTACTTTCATCAAACACGTTCGGCATTAGCAAGAGGAGAAACACTTAATCCAACAGAGTCCACATGCTTTCCAAACACATTCCTTTCTACTTTGCACACTTCACTGCCTTCTGTGTTCATTTACTGTACGTATAAATAGTGTTGCAGAGCTAATCACAATAGGTATCATGCTGCAGACAGAAATTGTATTTCTTTGACCATTACAATTCATTACATCAAAAACTAGTTGCAGATCTTAAGGAAATTTCATTTCTCATAAAACAAATAATATTTAGTTTAATTACAAATTGTATAACAATACTGAATCATATTCCGAGTATGTAAAAGCTTTTGGAACTGCAGGACTGCAAGCCATATTCACATCACATTCATTGCAATTTTTTTGCAAGGTTTCAAAATGTCAGGTGTCTTTCAATACATTATAGTTCCTTTTCCTGTTATTGATGGCTTTTTTGTTTTCAGAGCACCACTGTGTAACCCAAACTCGAGTATGTATATTTTGCTTGGAACTCCGTTATGTTGACAGATTCATCTAAACTCAATAAAATTCTATGAAAATCTGCCACCTTATGCTATAGCAATTGTTATAATGGCAACAATTATGAAGACACATTAACTAGTTTGAACAAAGACAACTGTTCTTATGTTTTTTATTTATTTAGTGATTCCCTCTTACTTAATTTATACAGCACAGAATGAAAAGATGACTGTCTAAAGACCCATTTGTATGGATAAGAATCAAACCTAGGACAAAGAGCATGTTAAGAGAGGAGAGAAGGGGACAAAGACTTCCTATTCATCTTTCATATCCTACATATGAGCAGGCACTGCAGCAATGAACATGAGAAAGGAAGTCACGATTTATCCATTACACCACCACAGTCCCTCAGAGATATCCTTAATGTCCAATGATAATGAGACCCATCTGCTACCTGCATGGCTTATTGCAACGTGGTGGTCGAGTCTGCTTCTTGCGTCCACACGGGACAGTGAGTACCGTCAATCCACAATGGCATTTTACTTCTGCTGTCAATGGGCATGGGTAACAGGGCCCACGATGGCACATGGATGCGCACTTGTGATTTCCACAACGCAAAGTTCTGCCACATGGCTTTTCACATGGGAGACAATTTCCATCACTGCAACATAACATAAGGAAATAAAAAGACCATTATCAATCAAACAAAAGCATAGGTAAAATAAATTAACAGAATTTCAAATTTACATAATATTGTTCATTACGTGTGTGTGCACAGGATGTCTAACAACCAGGCTGCCATACTCTGAAAGGTAATACCAAATAACAAAAAAGCTAATAGTACAACATTTTTCCTATTTCCAACTGTACAGACACTATGGAATGCCTAGTTCTGTGATATTCAATACATGCCAACACTGGTGACAGATTCAGCTGAATTATAGCCAAAACTGATTTTCAACTCTTTCTTGCTTTACTTGTTTCTGATCCATGTTAAAGAGACAAATGTGGTAATGTGTTGCAATAACGTCAAAACCATACTGCCTTCATGTGTGTTTCTGCAAAATAAATCAACAGTTTCATCTTACTGAATTCTTTCATCGGTAATCTGTCAAGACGACAGGTCCACAGTCTCTTCCAAAACAATTCCTCCACTTAATGCGATCTAGAGCTTTCTCCTTCAAATGACAGTATCCTCCTCTGTCCCCAAGCTCATCCAGCATCTTCTTACGTCTTCTTCCTCATCTTCTGGTCACTTCTATCCGCCCCTCTATCTTTCCTTCAATAACTTCTTTTAGAAGGCAGTTACTGCGTAAGATATGACCAATCCAATTAGCCTTCCGTTTTCTTATTTCGTGTAGGATATTCCTCTGCTCACTGACTCTAAATAACACTTCTTCATTTCTTACATAATCGGTCCAACTGATCTTCTCCATCCTTCTCCAACACCACATTTTGAAGCTTTCCAGGTGTTTCTGATCTACTGCCCTAAGTATCCAAGTTTCAGCCCCATACAAAGCCATGTTCCAAATATATAAATTACATTTATGTATTCTGTGATGGTAACAGCAGAGCAGCAGCATTTGACAAGTATCACAGACATTTCTGCATTGCCAAACCCTGAGACTGTGGGAAACAGGGACAGCTGATCCATGTAACCAAGAACATGTAACATATCAGTCAGATGTTTTGGAAGAGCACAAGCTCAACTTAGAACAACAGTGTCAAGTAAACGGCACTTGAGGAATGTCTAAGTAACGTGGCAAATCTGCATCATGGGCATGACGAACCACACATAACGAAGGATTATATCCTCACCATTTGCAATGTCTTCAGCCAGATGACTAAGATCTTCATGTTCAATTTTGCCAGTGGATG
The DNA here is from genome assembly GCF_002891405.2 of Cryptotermes secundus. NCBI lineage: Eukaryota > Metazoa > Arthropoda > Insecta > Blattodea > Kalotermitidae > Cryptotermes > Cryptotermes secundus. Next base: position 77,272 of record NW_019729240.1, read on the forward strand.
CTTCAAACACTGCCAGATTCTTCATTGCATGCTGTTCTGATGTGAAGCACAATTCAATTGAAATGAAAGACATGACCACAAGATCAAGTACAGATGAGACTGGAGGTCATCCTGAACAAGAATGCTGCTACTTACACATAAGAACACCTCAGAATGACTCAATGGGCAGTAAACTCCAGTTTGAACCAAGTAAAGCCATGCACTGAAAACCATGGCAAACATTTTAAACGTTAACTGAAGGTGCAGCCCATAAAATGTGCCAACAGATCCATCCAATTTATACTTTCTTTTATTCTCTCCTGCACACACCTATAACAAAGTATGGCAAACTAGTCATAAAATAAGCTGTATGTATGTATATGTCTGTATGTGCACATGCATATACAGTGATTTTTTTCCGCCTCTGTGGTCTAGTGGTCAGAGTTCCTGGATACAAATCCAGAGGGCTCAGGTTCAATTCCCGGCACTAACAGTTTTCCTGAGAAGTAGTGGGTCTGGAATGGGGTCCACTCAGCCTCTTGAGAATAACTGAGGAGCTATTTCAAGGAAATAGTGGCTCCGGTCTAGAGAACCGAGGTTAACAACCATGCAACACCCTCTATCCACAAAAGTTGGCATTAACTTCGCTGACAAGCAGCAGTCGTTCAGTCGGTATAGTTCACTTGCGAAATACAGGCCACGGAGTTTTTTTTTTTGGGGGGGGGGACTTTAGGTTGTTGAAAAAATTGTTTGAAGCAGAAGATGGTTATAAACCATTGACTGATTTGCTACCATTTCAGAGTTACAATACTGTAAACATTTACCATTGTTTCTTCGTGTGTTTATGCAGTGGAGCCTTCATAACTTTGACTGGACTTCAAATCACTTTGTGCACACTGTAAACTGCCATGTTTGTAGATTAACATCAAAGAAATTATTAAGAGCATAGCGTCCACCTCTTGAAGTGTTTTTATGTTTCAATTGACATAATGTAGACTCTACCCCTACTATAGTAAACACCCAATTATCCGTATTTAAGGGGAGTGGGGTTTGCCAGTTCTGTAAATCTGCTGGCTGCATGAGAAAAGCTGTTACAGAAACACAACACAAAGTAAAAACATTTTTCTGGATCATATCTTGCATGACAGTCTTTCTAACAAACACAGTGGAATGATGGGTGAAAGGATCTGGATATATATACTGTGACAGGATTGCAAATTCAACTAGCCTATATTGTAATGGCACATGCATAAGGGAGAAAGACAGACAGTGCTGCTGGTGGTGGCTGGGAGAACTACCATGTAGCAGGTGAACATACATGTAACAAAAAATTACCTTTGAATAACTTCATAAAAATGGTAGATTTTCTTTGAAATTTCCGTTGGTTGGATGAGATTTTCAGATGCTTGGTTACCGAGTAACTGGAAGTTTGCTGTACTGTGTCACCATATGTTAGCTCATTACCTTGCGATTGCAGGGATGACGCATACAGCCTTTGGTACGTTTACACTTGGTTTCACATAGGAATTCCTTCTGACAGGGCAGCTCTTTGCTATGAAGACCACATCGACATTTCTTAGTCACCATCTCTAAACACTGTGAGATAAATAAAGAACAAACAAACTCTCATATGCAGGTAAGAATGAATAAACATGTTACAAACTAAACTGAGCTGTACCTACTTATTCAATGGAGCAACTCTCCCTTGAAAATCTGATAGTTAATTCAGCTGCACAAGAAATTTCCTATTATTAGAGAACTAAAAAGTTCATTACTGGGTTCTCAAAAGCCAACATTGGCCCTTCTTGGGGCAGTAGCATCCATCCCGTTTCCCTAGGACCTGTCTTGGCATTGTGACCTCTTCATTATGTTTTCCCACCAAAACTTTGTATGTATTTCCGATCTCTCTCATGCATGCTATATGCCCTAACCATCTCATTCTCTATTTAATCACTTGAATATATTAAATAAATAATGCAAAATTATGAAGTCTCCCCTCTCTAGGATCCAAATATTTTCCTCACTGCTTCATTCTCAAACAGCTTGAATTTATGTACTTCACTTTGTATGAGAGATCAATTTCACAACTATATAAAACAACAGATAAAACTAACAGTTTCAGCTGCAAACGTGTGAATAAACAGTTGCAGGGGTGGTCTTCCATCTTGGTGACTGAACATAGGGCTAACAATCTGTCAATGCAGAACATCATGTTATGAAATGTCACAAATTGAAAGTGTTTATTTATGACATTACAATTTTTAGACCTGACCATCTAGCTTAAAACCATTTGCCTCTAATGACTAGATCTGGCCATATCCAAGTTTCTTTTTGTTAACTGTTAATGATTGGATATGTGTATACATCAAAATTTTAAATTTGGCACACTCTGTAAATTGCTCACATAATGATAATCTGAACTCATGCACTACATAAGAATTTATCTATACAGCAGTACAAGAAATATTACTTACAGTGCCACATTTGTCACGGTGACAACTTCGTGAACAGACATGAGCCCCACACTCAAGTGTGCGACCACAAGTGTCCCCACAGGTGGGAATCTCTTGTGTACAAGGTAGTATATAAGAAGTCTTCCCACATGGACAAGAACGGGCCTCTGTCAGTGGGCATGGACCACACGAACCAAAATGACAAACTTTTTCACACTTGTGATTACCACAGCTGAGGACTTCTCCACATTTCTGTGACAGTAGACACACTCTACATTAAATTAATTAAAATACTGGAAATAACACTTACAGGTCTCAGTTCCTTTGCAGAATTAGTAAGAAATGCATATCTTAACTGAATCATTAGCTTATTTTAATGGTTATGGGACATCAGACCGTTTCTATACTGGTAACAAGTTTAATGGTGTGGAAGACCAAATTGGAGGCATTTATTTTCAAACTTCAACAGCATTTTTCTAAGCAAAATCACGCATGTAGTACAATGGGTTGAAGAATCTCAGGTATGTGACAAGTCTGATCACCTGACATATATATCACATCAGTCTCTCATTTGGGCTTCTTCTTCAATCCATCTCTTGACTGAGGTAAATTTAGGCCATTTAGTGTTTTAGTGGGTATCAAATTTACACAAAATATTCTGTTGCTGCTTCAGTGTCTGACTGAAGAAAATGATGGACAGAGCTGCATATATTTGGCCTTAGTTTACAGATATTACTGCAATGACGTTAAGCAATTCTGTTTCGAGAAAAAGAAATTACATTCAAAGTTTAAACATATGTGTATGTTTTCTTATTTTGGGGGGAGGTCATGGCTAAGCTTTCAACAGAACAAACAAAAAGTTATGATTGTATTTCCGGAGTAACTGTAGGAAATAACACAGATCAAACCAAGAATGCACAATTGCACATAACTGGTGATACTCTCAAGGTAAATTTATAAAATCAAAATCATTAATTATTAAAAATTATTTTCCTGTGATTATCCTTTCATTTCAAGTGTCTGGCTTAAGGGGTAACCTTAGATTCAGGTAAATGTAGATAATGGGCAAGCCTATCATTTTATGCTAGTGAATAACACTTACACAAGAAATCTGAAGATGGACTCATTGTGATAATGGAGTTAAAGGGGTATTTTATGTTTCTTTGAGCCTCTTCTACATTAATACCATCTATATCTTAAAAGAGGCAGCCAACATTCACAAACAAATGTCTGGTAATCAAGTCATGGCAATATAAGCATTTACTTTTACTGTGGAGCAAAAACACTATCAGAATTTTGGTGAGGTTAATTTTGAGTTTATATTTGTACATTCTGATGTGTTGACAGTCACACAACCAATACTGGTGAGTTGATTTTAACTGCTGTATGCATGCACTGCAGAAATATTTAGTAAAATTAAATGTCCCCTTTCTGATATGTAAACTGACCAGGGAATGTCATGATACAGATAATTTAAATATTAGGCTAACAACTTAAACTTATCATAAATCAATCACTCATAAAAGCTAGGTTTTCTTTTAAAAAAAAAGGAATCACGTTTGGAACTTTGATAACTTTGCAGGTAGGTCTTACTGTTGCACTATAATAATTAACCATTTTGTAACATTCTGTTCATTCTTTGATATTTCAATTACCTATCACACTAAAATTGAGACTAATGTGTCATGTTATTACACAGACTTTAGATCTTACATTCTGTATTGTGCAAGTTTACCTGTTCACACTGCCATTTTGGATCAGCACAAGGTCGCAGAGCTTTCTGTTGACCACACTCACAACTCTGGACACTTGTCTTGGGACAGGGTGGGCATTCCGCAGGATGACATACTTCAACACATTCATGTCGGCCACATCCCAACAAGCGCCCACAATGTGAACCACATGACCAAGACTTGTTGCTACAGCGCTGTAATCTTGGAGGCTGGTTACCACAGAAGCATGTAGTCTTAACCATTTTTGGACATGGTGCACATGGTCCTGAGGCACGAACATAAGGATCTTAATGACTACAAGCCATTTGTGAAGTCTTTCATTATACTCAGTATGGTATATTTCAAAGAAATTGTAATAGATCTGTAAAAATACAATGCATTTATTTGTCCCTGACAAATCCAAAACTGTTGTTGACAAGTATAATTTACTTCATGTTTGACTTAAATTTTATATGAAGTCTGCTATTAATTACTTCCTATTCTGGTGAAATAATATTATCTTCATATCAATGGAAATATATATAACAATCCTATTCCACTACTGGTCTGTATTGACATAGTTACCACCTCATTTGAAATTATCAATTAATGTTAATCTGTTTATACACTATGCTGTAATGTGGAGAGTACAGCAGGGGGCCACTTAATTTTACTGTGTTAGGTGCAGTAAAGGGCAAAACAAATTCTAAGAAAAATTACATCCATTTGGTTTCAGCACTTGCATCTCTCTCACTAAAATGCAGACGCACAAAACTGAACCACTAGTTCCATCTAGTGCAGAGGTTAATAATGCGAAGACCTATACCTCCACTACCTCTAAGCCTCCATGGCATGGTGCTTAAGCAAGCACAGGGACTACTTTTATGTGTCAGTTAATAGAACATAAACTCAAAAAGTGACATAATCAAAACTCATACAAGTCACCAAAACAAGAAGGAAGCTAGTACGGATAAAAAGATACAAACTGGACCACCTTCTCTTTTGTTGCTCTAAATGTGTGACTTAGTATAAACTTAAGTTAAAACTATTTCTATGACAAATCATGAGGAAAAAAATCAATATAAAACCTACATGTATAAGTGGTCTCTAGAATTTCTTCAGTTCATTTCAATTAAAATCATGGGATTTCAACCACTGTGATAAGAAAGAAAACAATATCTACTAATGTAAGTTTTGAGGTTTTCACGGCGATGACAATGAAGAAAGTCATCTTCTGGGTTTAGGCACCGTGTATTCTTCGTTTTGGCCGACGTTTCGGAGCAGCACCTTTCACATCCTATCACCACAGCTACTGCTCTCCGCATTCCAAGCCATTCAACTGCTCTGAAGATGGAGGCACTACGTTCCTCCGAAACGTCGGCCAAAACGAAGAATACACGGTGCCTAAACCCAGAAGACGACTTTCTTCAATATCTACTAATATTTGTAGAATTAACATGCTTACCTGGGTGACACAGAAGTAAGCAGTTATGCCCACAGATAGGTTGGAGTGCCTTTTCACATCTTTCCCCACAAGAATGTGGTGTCAACCATGGGTGAAATGGTGGATCTTCTGTACGACCACAAAAACAGCAATACCTTTGGGGAGTGTCAGTCTGCTCATAATCATGGCGACACTTAGGACTAGAAGAACAATGTCATTTGAATTATAACAGATGAACAATATGACTTTATAAATACCATTTTTAAACAACCCATATAATGCAGAATTAATCAAACTGTAGAACTGTTCTATTTGATGAAATGATTGATGCCATCTCTATTTATAAAATCAAAATTGTATGAAAAACAAATACCATACTATTTCAAATGTATTTTACACATATTTTTCTTCTGGAAAAATTGAGGTGCATCTTAAATTCAAGAAATGTGCACCTTTCTAATTTTTTTCCTAAAACCCACATTCAAAAACTGGATGCATCTTATATTCGAAGCAATATGGTATGTATACCTTAAGTCAAGCAAAAATTAGAATACAGAGAACTATAATTTTGTCTGTGGTTTTGTGTAGGTGTGAAACTTAGTCTCCAACATTAAGGGTGGATAATAGACTAAGGGTGTTTGAGAACAGGATATTGAGAATATTCGGAACTGAAAAGAGATGAAGTAATCGAAGGTTGGAGAAAACTACACAATGAGGAGCTTCATAATTTGTACTTTCGTCCAAGTATAATTAGAATGATCACGTCAAGGAGGATGAAATGGGCAAGGCATGTAGCACGAAATGGGGGAGAAGATGAATGCATATAGGATATTGGTGGGAAAGCCAGAAGGAAACAGACCACTAGGAAGATCAAGATGTAGGTGGGTGGTTAAGATTAAAATGGATTGAAGAGACAGGATGGGGTGGTATGGACTGGACTGATCTGTCTCAGGATAGGGACCACTGGAGGACTCTTATGAACACAGCAATGAACTTCTGGAGTCCATAAAATATTGGGAAATTCATGAGTAGCTGCACAACTAGCAGCTTCTCAAGAAGGGCTCAGCTCCATGGAGTTAGTTAGACCTTAAATCCCTACAGAAAAGTCAAATATACAGTGTGATGGCACTTCTAAATACATTCATTTGTGTTCCAAGTTACAAAGTCCATTACACATTACAATTTATATACACGTATGAAAACAGGAATTTACAATATTTGCATCATCTTCTGGGTATAGCACTGTGTCAAGGAATACAATTACAAATATGAAAACAAAAGCAATAAAATACTACTAGCATTTCAGAGGAACCTGTGACATTGTGCTTCAGGGTCATGGTGGGATGCCCAGTGTGTCAGGTTTTTAATAAGCAGTGGTATGTTACTGGTTTATTGAATTTCTCAACATCATGCTATACTCAGAATGTGATGTGATGAACAGTCGTCATCATGAAAAGTCTCAAACTGCCTCTAACTTGAAGAGAACATTTTAAAAGTGAATAGGATAAGTACATGAAGTGCACAGTTTTATTCCTTTATTCTTGCTGTGTACACCAGCCACACTAAAGATATATCTGCTTTAGGGGACAAATAAACATATTTAAGTTCTGCCAAATGATTCCTTTGGGACCAAAATATTAGTTCACACCAAAATCTTTCAATTATACTCTATACAGTCAATAGAGAATGAAACAACTGGTAAATCTCACCAAGCCCATTTAAACCTGGTAACTACAATTCCTTGCGGCTGATCCTCAAGAGCTTGTTTCTGATGTGCCACACTATCCTTCGCCCAACGCTGGATGCAGGCAAGGTGGAAAAAGCAGTAACATTCAACACAACTCCATATCTGTCATAGGAAAAAAAATAATCTAAATACATGCTCCAGAAACATTTTAAAAATTCCATTCTAACATGAAGGGTTTTCTTTTACTAGTACACTGAGCTGCCATACTGTCAATTATTTATACATCTCACAACTAGAAATAAAGCTAACCAGAAATAGGAAATTACAGATGATGAAACAAGAATACAGTGTAATGACAGGAGCAGGGCAAAGCAAACAATGAGGAGATAAAAAGATGCTGAAAAAGTATTAAGTTGCCTAACCCACACAAGCAAGAAAATGTTTCAATCTACTCACTCCTTGACAATAAAAAACGAGAAAATAGAACTGAAAATAACACTGATACTCAAAATATGATATACACAATACACATCTATATATACAGGTAAACATCTCCTAAAATCCATGACTGAACACCCACTTACATAATGGTAACACTATAGGGTAGACAATACCACTGTTAAACCACATTTAAGTTCACAGTATAGTGGAATCCTAATTAATGGTTTCCTTCTTTTAGGTACCAATCAGTTATTACATCAGTTATCCCAACTTTTAACATCTTTCAGTATAAGGTTTTATTCAGTTCACATTTAAATACATCACTAATCCCCACACCCTCCCATACAAATATCTTCAATAAGGGCAACAAAAATAATTTCTCTCACCGCATCATTCCTTTTAACAGATCCTATACAAATAAGGCAAGAAGCAGCACCAGACTGAAACACGTCTTCCAAAAAACGTTGGGTTCTTCCTAAATCTTCACTCCTCCCTCCAACTTGTGAATACAGCTGCAGTACAGATCCTGGAAATACATACTTATGTACTAAGTAATCTGACACAGCAGAGATCCATCAAATTAACTCTGGACTATAATTTCATGTTTCCTGAAGGAACAGGTTCTGCTCAACAACAGTGGCTGTTAAGACAATTCAGTAATTAACAGAATAATTTTTGTCTCACATATTTTCACATCCCTATTTTGTAATATAATGAGTAACGGTTTCAACGACTGGCTATATGATGGTTCGTTCCATAGAACAGCAAGGATTTTTGTCTTCCCCAGTAAATCCAGACTGACTCCAGGGTCCATTCATACCCTTTTCCAACAGTAAAGCATTTTTCATGGCATAGTTCTTAAGCACAAATAATTTTATGTAAGTAGAACAGCCAGTAGGAATAGTCATGCATGGACATCACAGTTTTGCGCAAATGCTTATTTAGTTTCTTTCTTTGCAGGCAACAGACTTCAGCAGTAGCATAGCTTTTAACAAAACATACAACTTCATTATAAAGTCCATTTATTTGAATATTTAAGGCATTAGGGCACATTCAAACTGATAGGTACAGCAATGAACCACCACAAAATAAACAATGAAACTGTGACATATTGTGAATTACAGCCAAGAAGCGAGTGAAGACAAGAACCTAAGAACAGATCATGATATCAACTAGAATGCAGGTATATGTCAAGACCCCTCTCTTGGGTGAGATGTACTAACAGAAAGTACAAAACCAACAAAAAGAAAAGATATAGTGCAAGGCAAATTACAGCCAGGAGGAGAGTGGAGATGATAATCTAGGGAAAGCTCATTAGCAGCTTTGCACAGTGAACCCTCAGTCACCCAGCATGTATATGGGAAATGGGTTATGCCAATTACATGAATCTCCTTGTTGTTTGAGGAAAGCTCTTACAGAACCCAATTTCCATGGATTTTCATAATTTTCCAGTCTTTTCATATTGTGGGGACATCCACATAGCACGCACTGCAAATTTCCGCTCCTCATTTTTGCTAGCCAATCAGCGCTCTGCAAACTGTTGCTCCTCAAAGGCAAGTTTCGCTCCGCCCACCGAGCTTGGTATAAAGAGGAGCAGCTCCAACCTGGCACAATCAGTCTACAATCAGTCTACAATCAGTCTACAAGCAAACAGCACACTTCGTCACCAGCGCTCTGTCTTCGGAGGCACCGGCACTTCGCTGCGCCAGGCACGACTGCCTCGGCTGTCTGGCGGTCACACCCGACTCACTGGGCAACTCGGCTGCCTGGACTCGCCGGTGGTCATGCCCGACTCACTGGGCAACTGGCGTAGCTACCACCTCTCCACTCCTGCAACCACGCTCCGCAAGCAAATGTTTTCCAGCAACCAGGCAACTCCCGGAAACTGCCGCACTGCGGCCAGTCAACTCACTCAGCTGCCGCAACATTAATCAACACACCGCAACCAACATCTCATTTCTACCGGCGCGCGCCGCACTACTTCACCGGCCAAAGATCCCAGCAGCCAGCAGTCTTTTCAGGACCTACAAACTTTCCGAAGAAGTGGGTTGTCATTGGAGTAACGACAAATCCCCACAATATGTTTCAAAGTCAAAACCCCATGGTTTTGCTTTAGGTTTTGTGCAGGAGTCTTCTTACGGGGCATAGTAGACAGATGGGTGACATTTTGGATATACTGAATTGTTATTACGAATTAAACTAACCTCTACTGTAATCACACATAACTATGACTGTAATGGCAGCTGTGTGAGGGATGACGATGGGCAGCGCTGCTAGTGGTGGATAAGAGAACTACCACATGGTGGGTGAACATACGTGTTACAACTTTGTCTCTTTTTATTTAAATTTACAAAATGATGAATTTCTTTCAATGTCTACCAGTTGCATGAGAATTCCAGATGCTTCGATACTGGATAACCAGCAGTTTACTATATCTGCACTATGTGAATACATATCATTTAATAACATAATTTTGCTCTGAGTTTTAGAGCACAGATATGTGTATTTTTTTTAGCGCTTAGTGTACAAGAATCCAATGCTTCTCATGAATTATCTTATGTATGACAAATCCAACAATACTGAAAAGCCTCTCACCAAGAATGCTGTCACTTTCTAGTTCTTCCTCTTCAGATGAAGAATCATACTCCTGTTTGATGTGTTTCTGAACAGATGCCTGTAATCGGGCTTGTGCTTCCTGGAATTTGGTTTGCGCCAGAAATTCTGCACTAGGCTTCTTTTTGACAGCACGATTCTGATTATGACCATCTCTTCCTCCACCCTGGTTCCATGGATTACTACCACGTCCCCTTCCTCGTTGTAAACTGTTCATCTTCTGTCACTCTGAACGCTGCAGGTCAGAACTAAAACAACACAATCTGAACCTAAAAAGGGAGTTTCATGAAGATATTGCACATGGATTATATAATTGAGCAGAATACAGATGAGTCACATGGCAGGATTATTGACAGGCTACTGCCACTTTGGGGTACAATTTTATTGAATGAGAATCCAAAGGGGAGACACCACTGGCAAAAATAATGTGCCCCCTACTGTGTCTTCAACTGAACAGCCCTAGGGCACAAATTATATAGTGTCTTTGGTACAGCCAATGCTAAGAGGAAATTACCATTCAGGAATAAAAAAATATAAACTGCAGAGTACAGTACTGTAATAGCATTTTAGTGATATTCCCTCCTTATGAACCAACATATATTATATTAGGCAAATCCATTCCTAATTGTAATCAGGCCTAATTTACTGAAAGCTGACAAAAACAAGAATCAATTTAATCTTCCTCAACCCTCCACCATCTTTGTGAAACTCCCCTTTGGCACATCCCATACATCTGCTATGTTTTGTGTCACATTAGGGAGAACCAAGGCACACCACTACTTCATAGTGATCGTCCCTGAAATCAGCAGGCCAGTCTGGCGCTGATGCTATAAGGTGAGGTGAAAGCTACAATGACAAAGCCTGCATGACAATGAAGAACTGAAATAGTGAATAGTTCCCTAGGGATACAAAGTGACCTCCCATTGTTTACCCTTCCTCTTTGCCTGTAGGGCTCTATAAGTGGGTTACAGTATTTCCCCAACTACAATCACTGGAAGGGGCTACTTTAATGGTCCCTTAAGATTTTCAGTAATCTCCTGCCTCTACTAGATATTGGACAAGACATATCCAGGGACCTCTTTAAAAACGTCCTTGGACCTTGGACCTTTCACCTTGCACTGGAGGACTCGGCGGCTGAATCCTTTGATGCTGTAAGGGCCTTGGACAGGAAACATTGTAGCTAGTAACATGGTTACTGACTGAACTCTGTACACTCAGCTGACACATATTCTAGACCTTTCACAAAGTGAAATGTACAGGAAATGTGAATATGAGGAAGAACCCTCCCATCACACACTTTGTGAATGACCATGTTGGGCTGGGCAGAGAACTGAGATCTTCAGATCTGCTTTTTCTTGGAGGTTTCTTAAGAAAATAAATTATAAATAAGCACATAATAGAAGTTTCGAATTTCCTACCAATAAGTTTCAAACACAGAACCCTCTGCATAGAAGGCAAACGTGTTAACCGCAACACATTACAATTTTCGTCTAGATATAATCGGAATACGACATATGTTCAAAACAATCTACGTTTAATACTGTGTGAATACAACATCTTTTAACTTTTCCAACCACAATGAACACATAAACATCTCAAGTACAGAAACTCACATCTCAAATATTGAGTACTGATAAATGAAAAAAAAATAGTTTTTCAGCCTCAAAATCATTAATCTTAAAGAAGGTCAGCATCAGCAATTCTTAAATTCTCCACCTCCTTCGCGAAGTTCGCGAAGCTTCCGCATCTCTACACAACAACACGTCACTACAGCACGTTCGAACACGTATTATCCGTATTATCATATAACACGAGCACGCGCGCAGTTTCCCACATTAATCACATGACGGATCTGTGGATGGAAATTTCACTGCAGTTCTGACATCTATTATCTTATAGTCACATAGGCGTTCTCAGGAAAGGTGGTAGATGTCGCCTTCAAGCGCATAACTGTGATCATACTTCCAGCACCGGCCGCAGGAAAGCGCATAGGTCGCACGACAAAGGCGCCATGTCAGTCCGTGTAGCAGTCGGCGCAACCGGTACCAGTCATACCAGCGCAGCGCGAGGGTAATACCGTCTAAATGGCGCAGACAAATACTGCTTTCGCGAGGGCGCGAAACGTCTATGCAGCTGTAGTAACGTCGCGTGTACATCTCAAGCGATCGGTATTATAATAACACGGTAACACAGCTATCGAGGAGTAGTCAGAATCTGTGAAAGAAAATTGTGGGTCCCTGGAAGGATATTTTCTTTTCAATATCGACAATTCATGTATGTTGGCTATGCTGTACAATTTTAAAAATGGAGATTGTTCGTGTTTTATGTGTATGTTTATTTTTCTTTATGTAAAAATGTAACCAGGATGTAATATATAATCATTAGATTGTGAAGTATTGTTCTGGTTAAAATGCAAGGTCAGATCGTTCTGTTATTTGTATTTTCGACCCAAGTTATTGTGAGTGGTTCTGTACGTGGGTTGATTTTATGAATTGGTGCTTAGAGGTGAACTGACGATTTATTCAAGGAACAAGTTAACGTGCTCAGTCGGCAATAAAATGTGATGCACATTTATTAGCTCAGTAAAATTAGAACTGTTATTAATTGTATTACAAGTACAGGTATGTGTCTGAACCGTTTTGTAAAGCTACCCCAAGTATACGACAGTCAATAATCAGCGGTTTGATTTTAATGGTAAAATTAGACTTGTACACGACTCTAATCGCAGCCTGGTTTCTTGTTTCTCTGACATTCTTTGTTGTGATTTTTGCCATTTTTGAGGCTGCGGTTGGAATAGTACCACCAAATAAACCATGACAGTCATCATCCTTATCAATCCTTATCCTTACCAGCTCAGTGCTCCAATCTCAGTTGATTCTGTAATCCATGTATGTGGAACAGTGTTACTAAATTGTCTGTGAATAAATAATTATCAAAGGACAAACATGTGTCTGTATCTCACTATTCAGACCACTATATCATCTCTATATCATTTACATGATCCTGAAGGAAATAATTGAACTGTCTGGTTGAGGAGGACAGTCTGCAGTTTAGTTATGTCATCACCACCATATGCTGAAACAGATTCCAAAGAGCAGGAGGTTCCTGAAAAGGCAAAGGCTGCTGTTCTTGTTGAGAGTGTCCCACTTCCGGATGGAACACCAACTGTGAAAGGTAAAGCTCTAATCCAAGTCTTGTAAAAGGTGTTTTTGAACAAAATTAATGATGTAGAATCGTTAATATGGATTTTTATAAGCGTAAAGAAATGTGGAGGTAACGTAAGAATGTTTCATTATAGATTTTTAGCACTAGTGACCTGAATGTATTATGGGAGAATATCAGAAGACTTGAGAAGGCTCTATTGTAAGATGAAACATCATTAAATGATGATGTATATTTTCTGGTTGTTTTTGGAATAATCAAATAATAATCAAATAACTGAATGTTGTGGGCATGTATATGTGAAATATATCCATTTATGATTATTGAGCATGATGCAAGCTTTTGTAATAATTTCTGTTAAGCATGGAACAAGCATAAAGCATGTTCTATAGCTGTAAAGTGAAAGGTAAGCCACAGCAGAATCCAAGTTTGAGGTATCTTGGAGAAGACTTTTTCTTCAAATTTTATGGCCCCTAACACAACTTTTCCAAAGTTTGATGGAGAAGTCTTAACTTTATCTACGTGAGGTGCACTGGTAGAGATGAAGAGGATTGTACTTAAATCTTAATTTAACCAAAAGACAGTGACATTTGAAGAAATACTGGCCGTAAGGTTAAAATTTAGGCAATCACCACAACACAGAGACATTGTGTTCAGGGATACTTTCATTAAATGGCAGTATGTTATAGTATTAATAACAATCAAAAGTCACTCTTGTATTAATTTTGTTATAGCTTGAATGTTGGCACCTTATATCTCCATATTGTGTAGAGGGCGCTCTTTTCCATTCTTTTTTTTTTGTTTTGTTTTTTGTTTTTTTTTGTTTGTTTT
>NW_019729240.1:91602-132060 GCF_002891405.2 Cryptotermes secundus
ATATTGTGTAGAGGGCGCTCTTTTCCATTCTTTTGTTGTTTTTTTTTTTTTTTCCGACAGTCTTAAAAGGAAGGAAGGGCACAGTGAATTAGTGATAGCAGTGAGAGTCTGACGCTGCCTGAGAGTTTTTGTGTTCAACCTTCTTGTGATAAAAAGGGACATTACCCTGTCGTGTTCTTTGTGATATTCTCTGTAATTATTACTGTGATTAAACTGGTAAATTGAACTGACAATGTTATTTATTTATACTGCTTCCATTGTCTCAACACAGTAATATAGTCAATGCATTACTATGTAGGAGTGTTCAGTGGTGTTACTGCAGCAGCAGTCAAGGTACATTTAAATTTATTAGACTACCTATGTGAGCCTGGTTCCACATTAACCCCTTGGGCTGTTCTGACTCTCACTGGATATCCAGTGGAGCATTCTTATGTACAGTGCATGATTTGTGCATGTTTGTAGGAACTGTATGAGTACCATCTGCCACACCAATCAATGAAACAATTGGGAGGACTCATTTTGTTCAGAATGAGTCTTTGTGCAGTCTTGCAAAAAAAAATTGACACTTTATTAATAAAAGAATTGAAACAACGGTGGTACTTTAAATTCCGCTCTTATGGGGTTAACGCAGTCTATTTGAATGCCGAATTGAGGGGTTAATTTCTTCACTTTGACATCTTGTCTTGCAGGATATGATTGGAACAAAGGAATCAATTATAAGGCACTTCTTGAAACATATCGTTTCTCTGGATTTCAAGCAACGAATTTTGGCTTAGCAGTAGAAGAAGTGAATAAAATGGTATGTAGCAACATACTTAATAGACTTAATTTGATTTGTTATACCATTTTCAGTTATTATTGACTTAATTGTCATTTATTTTATTATTTACTCTAAATGGTCAAGCTGTCCTGTCGTGCCAAGCCATTACCTGAAGACTTGGAAGATGTGTTAGAGGAAGATGAATTTATCCAACGAAATAGCAGCTGCACAATCTTCTTAGGCTTCACTTCTAACATGGTTTCTGCTGGAGTTCGTGATACTATTCGCTTCCTTGTTCAGCATCGCATGGTGAGAGTGCTTATGGTTATATTATTTCAGAAAATGGAGTAAAATCACATGTCAGCGTTCAGAGAACCAATTTCATTTCTTTATTTTATTATATGAAAATTCTCTATTGAAAGTTTATGTATGCCTATACACTGTATTTATCTGCATATGTTGAAAGAATATTTAGCTCCTAACATGTATAAAAACTGTAATTACAAGATTGGTTGGTTTATTGAATTTTTGGGACGGCATATGTTGATGTATTTCACTGATTATTTCTACATGTGTGTTACCATAAGCAATAGTAGTGGTTCAGTTTAAACATTAGCTTTCCAGTTTGATTCATAATAATTTAAAATTTAAACAATGTGTAAGATTCTGTCTACACTAAATATGTTTGGCATGCTGAATTATGAAATATTCAGAATGTGATTTTTTCTTTACATCTTTAACTTAACCTATTCACTTTATCCTGAAGCAAGCTGTCACACTGTTCATTTATGTGCCCTTTATGTCCTATATTTTAATACATTTAGCACAGCAAGGGACATCTAATTTTAACATACTTATTGTAGTAAGAGTAGCAAAGGGATAAGAACCAGTACAGACTTTTAGTTTCTGGAGTGACACCTTGACATGCTCCCGGAAATACAATTTTGGTTTGTGTTGTTACTACAAGCAAAGGGAATGCTAAAAAGGTAAAGTTGTCCCTGTGTTTAACTATTTAACTACTACACCATGAAAGTGTATGTATAGATGTATGTATGGATGTATAAATTCACATTTTCTTAACCTCAGCACTAGTTGTAGGTGAGTGATCAGCTTCACACCCCTGCCGCTTTACCCCCAGGGAAAGAGCGCCCAGTACCCATTGGATAGGAGGTTGGGTGGACCCCAGAGCCGGTCTGGATGCGTTGGAGAAGAGAAAATTCTTGCCCCTACCAGAACTCCAACTCCATCTCCTCAGTCGTTCAGTCCCTATACCACCTACACTGCGGCTCCTCAAGTGAATGGTAACTTTATAGAAGCTTTTGTGACGGTTGTTACTGATAGAATAGAAGCTGTGAAGGACTGTTTTTGATTCTGTTTTGAAGGTAGACTGTATTGTAACTACAGCAGGAGGTGTAGAAGAGGATTTGATAAAATGTCTTGCACCAACATACATCGGTGATTTCCATTTGGAAGGTTGCAAATTAAGAGAAAAAGGAATTAACCGAATTGGAAACTTACTCGTACCTAATGAAAACTACTGCCTTTTTGAAGACTGGGTCATGCCGCATTTAGATGCTATGTTGAAGGAACAGAAAGAAAAGGTAATCTTTTCCAGTACCATTTGGCAAGTATGCATTGACTTAGACTGACATACAAACAAAATTCTAAAGTTATCAGTATTCCAGTTTATTGTACAGGGTTATTCAAAAAGAATGAACCAATTTTATTATGCAATATTTTATTAAAAGAAAGTAATACAAAACTCCAGCCAAGTCACAAGTATACTACTCACAATCAACTTTTATTTCCTGTCTTACAAGTGTTCAATGTGGCCACCATCTACAGCATGGGCAACTTCAGTGCAATAAGAGAATTCCTCCCAGGCGCGTATCAGCATGTCACGATGCACTGAGTTAATCGCTGTTGTTATTCGATGTTTAAAGTCATCAAGGTTAGTGGGTAGCGGTGGAACATAAACATGATCTTTTACATATCCCCACAAGAAGAAATCACACATGGTGAGGTCTGGGGATCTCACAGGCCAAGCACACAGAGCAAAGTCTTTGGCCCCCTTCCGACCAATCCATCGCTGGGGCACTTTTTCATTTAAAAAAGCTCGGACCATCAGGTGCCAATGGGGCGGTGCTCCATCTTGTTGAAAAATGAAGTCATGCGAATCTGCTTGCAGTGAAGTGAAGAGCCAGTTTTGGAGCATATCGAGATAGGTTTGTCCTGTAACGGTGTTGCCTTCAAAGAAAAAAGGACCATAAACCTTGTCCTGAGACACAGCACAGAAGACGTTCACCTTAGGGGAATCTCTTTCGTGCTCAACTGTTTCATGTGGGTGCTCTCTTCCCCAAATACGCACATTGTGACGATTGACTGTGCCGCTCAAGTGAAAAGTCTCTTCATCACTAAAAATTGAACGTGAAATGAAGGTTTCGTCTTCCATCATCTCCAGCATCGAATCGCAAAATTCCATCCACTTCCTTTTGTCGTCATTGGTAAGTGCCTGAACGAGCTGCAGTCTGCATGGTTTCAAATGTAGACGTACTGTTAGCACACGTCAGACAGTGGATTGAGGGATCGCAAGCTCACGGCTAGCTTGATTTGTTGACTTCCGCGGGCTCCTCTCAAACTCAGCACAGATTCTCACCACTTGTTCCTCCAAGACTTTTGGTCATCCTGGACTTTTTCCTTTACACAGACACCCACTCTCTTGAAACTGTCAAAACCACTGTCGAATGTTCTTAGGACAGGGCAGATTAATGCCGAATCACCTTCGAAAAGCACGCTGCACCATGACAACCGAATTTGTTTTCACGAACTCGAGAACACAGAACACCTTTTGCTGAGGACTCACCATTCTGAGAGTAAACGAACAACTGAACGTTGCCGGAAGAACGATGTGACTTCAGCAACCCTGTGGCAGCCATTCACAACTTAGATAACTCCTCTTTCAAATGGTCACTGACTCATTCCATGATGATGCTTGAGAACTGAAACAATGCGTCATGAAATCAGTTCGTTCTTTTTGAATAACCCTGTATTTTACAGTAATCAGTTCTTTGAGGCTGGACATTCCATATATGGCAACAGAAGATGCAAACTGGGAAGCCTTTCCTTATTACCTAATCTGTTTCCATCACAGGATCTAACTAACATGTCACCTTCCTCATTCCTGGTCACCATCTTTTATCTCTAGAATGGTCTTGCAGTTTGAGGAAGAATTTATATTTCTTGTTGCCCTTATTGGCTCATTGCCTACAATAAAAATGTGAACCTTTTCAAAATGAAGGCTACATTGGAAAATATGAAGTTGTTGACCAGTTTGAAGTTTTGTTTTTCCAATTGATACAGTTAAGTTACTGGTATGTAAAAGTAGTTACTATAGAGGGTAACATAAGAAAGATATAATGGGACAGTCTACAGAACAATAATTCTGAAGAAGACGAAATAGATACTACTGTATCAACATTCGTTTTATTAACTGTTGGTGCTAATGCTACATGTTTTGACCCTTTTCTTGGGTACAAGAACACTGGTACTATGTGGTGCAATCAAAAAGTTCCTGAAATTTGAATTTTGCGCGCGAATGGTTATGAGTACATCGAAATACTAGGTCGTTCAAATATGACCGGGACTGATTTTTTTTTTTTTTGTAAACAAGCCGCCCTGCGCAGCAGCTGTGCGACCTTGAGAGATTGTAGCCACAACCTCCACTCTCCCTCCTGTTTGGGTTAGAAGCTGTTCAGTGCTGTCTGGGAGTTGCTAGAGGGATGAGCGTACAGAAGGTACCGCGGAGCATGGAACAACGCATTGTGATCAAATTCCTCATTGGAGAAAACGTCCCATCCGCTGAAATTCACCACAGACTCCAACAACAGTATTGGGAAGAGTGTCTCTCACGGACCCATGTGTTTGAGTGGTGTAAGTGCTTCAGAGAGGGCAGAGAGCGCGTGGAGAATGAACCGCATGATCGTCAGCCATGAACATCCGTCACCGAGCCAAACATTGATGTGCAGACGCGCTTATTCGTGAGAATAGGCGCATCACTATCAAGGAACTTGGATCAATGCTGTCCATCAGTGTTGGTAGTGTAGAAGACGTGAAATATCACCTGCACTATCGCAAGGTGAATGCACCGTGGGTACCACGTACTTTGACAGACGTGAACAAAATGGTGCGCATGCAAGTTGCCAGTCGTCTCCTACAGCAGTTTGAAGACGAAGGTGATGCATTTTTGAAGTCTATAGTGACCACCGATGAAACATGGGTGCACTACTTCATTCCCGAGTCCCAGCAATCATCATGCAAGTGGCGGCATACCAGTTCTCCCAAACCCAAGAGAGCGCGGAGGAGCCGTTCGGCAGGAAAAGTGATGGCAACGTTCTTCTGGGACTGGCAGGGGTTATCCATGTAGACTTTCTGACAGATGCCAGGACAGTCAATGCAGCTTATTACTCAGACCTCCTGGCAACAGACGTGAAGGAAAAGATCCGATCCAAGCGGAAGAGAGGTGGAAAGTTGGTAGCCTTCCTTCAAGACAATGCACGCCCCCATACAGCCAAAACAACAATGGAAACCCTCCAGAAATTGAAATGGAACCTTCTGACACATCCACCGTACAGTTCCAATTTAGCACCAAGTGATGTCTACCTGTTCGGAAGGCTCAAATCAGACTTGCAAGGCATGCGGTTTGTGGACAACGACGCCGTCATCCAGAATGTTCGGGAGTGGATACGCCGCCAACCACAAGACTTTTTTGAAAAGGGCATCAGGATGCTTCCAGAACGTTGGAAAAAATGTGTTGACTCCAGAGGGGAGTGCGTTGAAGACTGACATGTGCAAGTAAGTGTTTGGCAATTTTGGTTTTAAAAAAAAATCAGTCCCGGTCATATTTGAACCACCTTGTACCACTATGTGTCTCCCCATACACCCTTTTTGAATCAGTGTAGCAAGCAGCATCGAGTTGAGTGGTTGGGTTTGTTGTTGGTGAACGTATTTCCATTATTGTGTTTCCGTGAGTTTGAAGTTTTGCAATGGCTGACCTAAGAGAGCAGTGTGTCTATATAAAGTTTTGTTTTAAACTTGGGAAAACCACTGCAGAAATGCACCAAATGTTGAAGCAAGCTTTTGGTGACAACAGTTTAGGCCAGACACAAACTTATGACTGGTATAAGCGTTTCAAAAATGGCTGAACATCGACTGATGATGACGATCATTCGGGATGGCTGTCAACTGGTACCACACCAGAAAATGTCACGAAAGTTAGGGATCTGATTCTGCAAGATCGTAGACTGACCATCGAAGACCCCTGTAACACTTTGGGACAAAGTTATGGTACATGTCAACGAATTTTGTCAGAGGAACTGAACATGAGGAGGATTGCAGCAAAATTTGTGCCACGACTGCTGCAAAATGAACAGAAGCAGTATCACTTGGAAGTCTGCAGGGAACTTCAACAACAGCTTCAACAGGATCCAAACTTTCTTTCAAAGATTGTCACTGGTGACAAAAGTTGTGTTTATGGCTACGACCCTGAAAGTAAGCAGCAATCTTTGCAATGGAAGAGCCCTTCTTCACCTCAGCCAAAAAAAAGCTTTACAAGTCAAGAGCAACATTAAGTCTATGTTGATCTGTTTTTTTTTATATTGACGGGATTGTTTATAAGGAGTTCGTCCCTCCTGGTCAGACAGTCAATAAAGAATTCTGTCACGATATTCTAAGGCGTTTGAGGGAGGACATGAGGAGAAAACGTCCAGAGAAGTGGCGCACGAACGACTGGGTACTCCACCATGACAATGCATGACAGCACACGGCTTACACTGGGCAGGAATTTTTTTCTAAAAACAAGATGGCAGTTGTTCCCCACCCACCGTACTCACCAGACTTAGCTCCATGTGACTTCTTTCTCTTCCCCAAGATGAACATCGAGCTGAAGGGGTGAAGATTTGATACAGTTGAGGAAATTCAAGCAAAAATGCAGACGGTACTAAACACCCTAACAAAGAAAGACTTCCAGAATGCATTTCAAAAGTGGCAGAAACGCTGGGATCAGTGTATGCGCTCCCAAGGGGACTACTTTGAAGGTGATGGTGCAGAATAAGATCCAGGTAAGACAATAGTTTTATTAATATATTTTGGGAACTTTTAGATAGCATCACGTAGTTCTTCAATTGTGCCATAGTTCAATATGGATGACACAATTCAAGAACTAGTACCAGTATTCTTGTACACCTGAAGATAACCCAGGAAAAGGGTCGAAACATGTAGTGTTACCACCAACAGCTAATAAAATGAATGTTGATACAGTAGTATCTATTTTGTCTTTTTCAGAATTATTGTTGTGTAGACTGTCCCATTATATATCTTTCATATGACACGCAACAGGATGCATACTATAAAAGAGGATAACATAGTTCAAAGCAAATATATGGCACATTTGTCTTGTTCCTCACATGCAAAAAAATGAAGAATGGATATGTATGAAAATAACCAAACCAGTCGCAAAGAGACTTAAAGGATAGTATGTATATAACACTTGAATATTTTGAAACTTTCTATACAGGTAAATGGATTCATTTTTAATAATTCAGTTTTTATTTTGTGATTTTAGCCAGAAATGTTTAAATATTAATTATTTTCTGATGCTAAGCATCTTAAAGTACTTTGAAATTTTATCCCAACTGTGTTCAGGAAGAACTAATTAAATGTCTTGTATTCTGAGAATGGAGGTACTACCCTGATCGCTGTCCTGGAGAGATGTAAGGCCACGTGGAACTGAGGTAGTTGTTCTTGCCAAATCTCGACTGAGATACTACCCAGTTGCAATTCTGGTGCTAACCTGTTTTGGAAGTGTTTTCTGTCTATCCTTGGGTATGTGAGAATTTACATTATTTACATGTATCACGTTTTCAGACTGAATGTTGCAGTTAAGTGGCTAGCACTCCTGTTTCTTAATTGAGAGGACCCGAGTTCAGTTCTTGACCTGGAGACAATCTGTTGAATCAGGTTGTGGTATTCTTCAGTCCCTCCTAGCAAATGTTGAGGTAGTAAAATAGATTATGACCACTTCCTTCAACATCCTTTCCCATTTACAACCATCTCACCATTTAACAATTTAATCTAAACAGATGAAATGTGTCATTAAATAGCTGAAATATCAGTCATCCTAATCACCATCGTCACTGCTTCAGGGGACACTCTGGACTCCATCAAAAATCATTGCCAGGTTAGGAGAAGAGATTAATGATCCAAGTTCCATTTATTACTGGGCTGCAAAAAATAAAATTCCTGTGTTCAGTCCAGCCCTTACAGATGGTAGTCTTGGAGATATGATGTATTTCCACTCATATCGCAACCCAGGACTGGTGCTTGACATTATTCAAGGTAAGGTAAATTGCTGGTTTGTATCTCTGACATGTGGTCTGTATACTTGAAGGGCTTCTGGGCTTAGACCTGAACATTTTCAAATATTCTGAAAGTTAAATAAAAAATAAGTAAGTTATAGTTATTTGAAACATAAATGTGGTTGTAAATTGAGGGAAAAGGGACACAGAAGAAATATTGGCAGAATGTTGTACTTTGAAAGTCCATAATTACTGGAAATTATACATCAGTTACCTTTTTCTTTTTTAAGGATCTCCAGTAAGTATGTGAGATTTGAGATTCTAACAGTAATGACTGTGAAAATTGTTGTCATTACAGTAACTGCTGCCTCCATCTTCAGTGTAGAAATCTTGGCTAAACATAAAATTGATAGAGATGGAAGGAAAAGGTGAACTGAAATTAGGATTCTTCCTATGGGTCCATTCAGAGCCCCACCTCTCTTTCCCTTATATTCATACCAAATTTTTGTGCACTTGACTTTTACTAGTACCCTGAAGATGGAAGCAGCAGGTTCTCTGAAATGTTGGTAACTTTCTACCACTCAACACAGCATCACATTCCAGAAGACTGTCGTGTGCAAGAAATATGTTACAAATGTTGGGCCTGAAGATATGAATGAGAATATAATATTTTGAAGTTGCATTGTTCATGTGTTTGTTTTTTACAGACCTTCGCCGTTTGAATACAATGGCAGTGAAAGCTGCACATACAGGAATGGTTATAATTGGTGGTGGAGTAATAAAGCATCACATCTGTAATGCAAATCTAATGGTAAGCTGTAGTGTATAGTCTTTTGTGTATAATGCTATGTAGTTCAGAAAAGCCCTACATTTCAAAGAAAACACTGTCTCCATCTTCAGAGTTGAAGAATATTGCTAGTGGGGTGGGACTAAGTCCCTTGTACTGCGGCCACTTCTGGCCTATTGTACCAGCCCCAGATGATAGGTGAGGGTGATTGTGGAGCAATTGATGGAATGAAGATTGGCAGGGGAAACTGAAGTACTCAGAGAAAACCTGCCCCAGCAACACTTTGTCCACCACAAATCCCATTTGACCAGACCTGGGATCGAACCCGGCCCGGGGCGGTGGGAAGCCAGCAACCAACCACTTGAGCTATGGCGCCGCCTTGAGTTGAAGAATAAGCCAAGCAAGAAACAGTAGAAGTAGGTGGCAAACTCCTGCTTCTGCTGGTTTCTTGCATGGCTTACTGTTCAGTCCTAAAGATGGAAGCGATGTTTTCATCTAAAATGCTGGGCTCCCCTGGACTACATGGCGTTATGACCCAGGAGACCATACTCTTTGCAGTCATTGCCATGAGAACCTTAAGTCCAACATAATGGTAAGCTATCTGCAGGTATATATATATTCAGCATTGTTTCAGGGCATAGCCATGCTTGTAGTCAGGATTTTTGGCTATACTCAAAATTGGAATTAATATTATAAATTAATGTCATATTGTCCAAATTGTCAACAACTCAGGTGTCAAGCTTACTCAGGGTGCACAAGAACCTGATGGTTTTAAAGAGTATATAAAGCAGTGAAATTTTGTTTTAATTTCTAATTTATTGTTACAAAAAGATTGAACATTGAAAACCATATTATTCGACTTACATTTCGTTATATCTCTGTGTATTTTGTTTGAACAGCACGTCAGTAATCTGTTGCTCATCATTCCATATGCCTCTTTCAGCCTTGTTCATAGGTTTCCCAGTGCTTACCTCTCCATGTTTTCTGGTATTGCTGAAATTTGCTTCCGAATTGTGGTTAATGGTTCGTGATGTAGTGGTCTACACTTTCGCTTTGAGGTTCTCCTAAAGGAAATAATCACAGGCAGAGGGATCAGGTGAATGTACAGGCTATAAAGCTCACCACGCAGTGATATAACATGTTCTAGAAACATTTCCTGAATAACATCCATGGGTGCTTTCGCTGTATGGGCAGTTACACCATCTTGCTGGAACTGTAACTGCATGCCTATCATTGTTTTGAAAGAATTAAGGACCTATGAGCCTGAAGTTTGCCACTCCACGTCAGACAGTCGCATATGAACTGTGAGGAGGCCATTGATAGAGCTTCTTTGGATTTTCCTCTGCCCAGCAGTGAAAAATCTGTTTATTGACACAACAAGATAAGTGGAAATGTCCTTCATCTGTCATAAGGATAATGACCTTTGGACAAAGTTCCAATTAAATGCTATGGTTTGCAGTGTCATGATCTCTTAACTCTTGCACCACTACCATTTTGTGTGGTTGGAAATTTAGATCCTTGTGTAAAATTCTCCTCACACTGTGATTAGATATTCCTAGAGTAACAGACTGTCTCCTAGCTGAATGCCTAGTACTTCTTATGAATGATTCCCTCGCAGCCTCAGTGTCCTGTAGCAATCACACTGTGCGTACACTGCCTTTTGGTTTCTATTTTAATGCAGAAGCACTCATTCTGAAGTTTTCTACCCAACTGTGTGGTATTGTGGTAAGGAACTTTTCCATGACGAGCAATTTTTTTAAGTGCTTGCGAAATATTCAGTGCATTTTAACAGTAACTATTTAAAAAAAAAAATGTTTCAGTAACACACAATGTTGTTCACATCACTGCTCCATGGCTACTGCAGTGGCATCAGTTAAGCTAGCAAATGACATGGTTCCCACCATCTCATCCTCAGTGGTTGCCAACACATTCTAAAAATCATCAGGTTCCTTTTGCTGCACCTTGTACCATAGCCCATGTATAACTCTTTGTCTGTGGCTGACATCAGTTTATATATACTTGGGCTTAAAGAGAACTCTTGCCTTATTTCTCAATTAAATATAATATTTACTTGCTGGAAATATTTGTCTGGGCTTTACAGAGAAATGGAGCTGATTATGCAGTTTTCATCAACACAGCATCAGAGTTTGATGGCAGTGATAGTGGAGCCCGTCCAGATGAGGCTGTGTCATGGGGAAAGATCAAGAAGGATGCTTCCCCAGTGAAGGTGTATAAGAGTCCTAATCTTATAAATAATTTTTTATTTCTCATGGGTTGATACTGAGTCTGCTTGATACTGCAACCACTGTTTGGCCAGTTGTGCTAGCCCTAGGTGATAGATGATGATGATTGTGGAGCAATCAGTGGAATGCAAATTGACAAGGGGAACCTAAGTACTTGGAGAAAACCTGCCCCAGTGCCACTTTGTCCACCACAAATCCTACATAACCTGACTTGGGCTCGAACCCAGGCCCCTGTGGTGGGAAGCCAGCAACTAACCACCTGAGCTGTGGCACGGCCAATTATAAATAGTTACCGTGCAATCTTTGCATGAACTGCATGAATTTGAAAATATGTGTTTTATCTCTCCAGTTATCAGTGGATTTTGAAGAATTGGATCTAAACGTTTCTGAAAGTAGCGTATTAATACAATGATAAACTTTATACTCTCTGGGCAGTATCCATCATCATAATTGTATTTTAGATGAAGGTGTAGGTAGATCTTCGTAAGTTAACATTAATGAGCTTAGACACAATTTGATGCATGGTTTACTGTAAAAATCAAAATTAGGCCAAGATGCATATGAAGGAGGCCATAAAAATATGTGCAAAAGAAGGTAAAGTTTAGTGGATTGAACCTAACATCTTCAGGAAGCACAGTGTGTCAGCCCACAAGTCTGGTAGCACATCTGATCAGCAGTGAAACTTTGGTATTGCGCTCATCATAAAGAGAAAGCGGGTTACCCTGCCATTGTTGAATGATTTTGCAAAGGGTACTGGTAAGGTATTCTAGAACATAAATAATCTACTGCTCATTGTAGTGTATTGGATAAATGATTAGACAAAACAATTCATTAAAGCTTTCTGACTTTTGAATGGCCCAAAATACAAGTTAAAAAAGTTGTTATACATCATAATCAGAAACCATCAGACCCAGTTCATTAAATATCATGACTTAACATTCTGCTAAAATCACAGGGATATGATGTTTTGCAGGGAATAAGACTCATTGCAACAGTGACTTAATGCTCAGAAATCATGGGATTGTGTTATTGACTGATTAGTTGATTCTTAGTTTTTGTAATGATTGTTTTTTATTGGATAGGTTATAAGGCATTGAATGGTATGTTGATGGTGACTGCCAAATTGAGAAGGATTTGGAAAGATGTGATTGTGCCTTATGTTAGAGTATTTACCTGGAAAAGCTGAGGAATTTCATGAAAAATCTGTTGGAATAGTCATTTTTGACCAAGATTTGAAACTTTGGCATATCAAATCCCAAGCAGGAGCACTAATCATCTGCAACATGTCACACTTTATGGAACCATGCAACTACCAAGATGCCCCTTTGAGTAAGGTATTACACCTCTCCTAAAGTGTTGGATTGTTGTGGGACCTTTATGGGGAGTTCATAAAATAGATCGCTGATGGTCAAGGTGCATGGACTGGTGAAGGCCCACCGACACTTTATTCATTTAATCATTTCATCATCAAAGGGTTGGTGTGGTGATCATTTGTCTCTATTAAAGTGTGGTTCTATTTCCATTGTCTGCCAGGTAGTCCCTTACATCACATTTTACCTCCTTCCACAACAAGGATTCAGGTTTGGATTTTGGCAAATACATGATCATTAAGGAGGCCAAGGGCTAGGTGGTGAACATGTTTTCGCAAATACGAGGCACAGTTATCAAAGGACAGAGAAAAATAGAGGAGGCTTCCTTTATAAAGCCGCCCCACTTGATGGAAATGCCAGTGAATGGTTTTGCTGGTGATTATGATGTTTTATTTCTAAGGTAGATTTTAACAAGTATTTTGTCTTCTTTCTTTCAGATATATGCTGAAGCAACTTTAGTATTTCCTCTATTAGTAGGAGAAACATTTGCTAAGCGATATCATGCTACAAAGGTGAAAGCTGAATCAGATGTATAAGCTGTACAATCCTTGAATTTTATTTAAAACTGTGTGTGCGCATGTGTTGAGTCAGAACATACAGAAATAAAATACAGTTGACTTGTATTTGAACAAGGACTCATTAAAGTTTGCAACGTTGTGTTTCTCATGGAAACAGATAATAAAGACACACATTGTATAAAGTTGTTCATTTTTACACACCACAAGTCCTTACAATATTACAGTATAATTTCTTATTTTAGTATTACAAGTACAGTCTTAGCATATAATGTATTAACCATGCAAAGGTTATGCATTGTGTTGTAACAAAATTGGTTACAGAATGATGAAATGAATGTTTGTGTTGTGAGTGTTGTGTTATTTTAATCAAAACACTACAAGAAATCCTATTTTCTGTTATTTAATCAATGCAGATGAACATCAGTAGAAGTCCAAGAGTAAGCCAACAATTCAGTCAAATGGAATTCCCACAATCTTGCTTACATATTAAAGGTAAAGTCCCTGTGCCTAACTAATTAAACACTACACCATGAAGGCGTATGGGGGAATGGATATATAGATCCACATTTTCTTGACCTCTGCACTATCTGGAAGTGAGTGGTCAGCTTCAAGCCCTGGCAGCTTTACTCTTGGAGAAAGAGCCCCTGGTACCGATTGGCTAGGAGGCTGTGTGGACTCGCTTATATATTATAATTTTTTAAATAAAATGATAGTATATTTGGGGTCCCCCTAGAGCAAGGGTCTGGGCCAAATGGCCCTGCTGCCCCCCTATATGGTTATGATTATTTGCAGGAAAGTGTGATGTTGTACATCTCAAGTGAGACAGATGTCTTCAAGAAAGACAGTACATTGAAATATGACAACAGGGATGACACTCAGTGGTACAGGGTATTTCACAGAAAACTGATACATAAACACCAGTTTAAAATTTACCTGATTTTATAGAACTGAAAGGTTCATTACTGTATTCACAAAAGTCCATCATCCAGTTTGATCCAATTTACTCCATATCTTATTTCCCTAAGATCCATTCTGATAAAGGACTTGCAAGCACAGAAATATTCAAACTCAACTAACTTCATGGAGCTGAGCTCTTCTTGAGAAGCAGCCAATTGTGTGGCTCCTCAAGAACTTCCCAGCAATTTATGGAACCTGAAGGTTCATTACCTTGTTCACAAGAGCCCTCTATTGGTCTCTATCCTGAACCAGATTGCTCCTGTCCACACCACCCCATCATATCTCTAAGATCCATTTAATAATATTTACCCACCTACATCTTGGGCTTCCTGGTGATATCCTATCTGCATTCCTCTTCTCACCCCATTCATACTACCTGTCCTGCCCATCTCATCTTCCTTGACTTACTCATTCTAATTATACTTTATGAAGAGTCCAAGATATGAAGCTCCTCATTATGCAGTACTCTCCAACCTCCTGTAACATCATCTCTCTTTGATCCAAATACTCTCTTCAGTACCCTGTTCTCAAACACCCTCAGTCTTTGTAAGTTTTGAGGTTTTCACGGCGATGACAATGAAGAAAGTCGTCTTCTGGGTTTAGGCACCGTGTATTCTTCGTTTTGGCCGACGTTTCGGAGGAATGTAGCGCCTCCATCTTCAGAGCAGTTGAATGGCTGTAGCTGTGAAGTAGCTGTGCTACTGCTCTCCGCATTCCAAGCCATTCAACTGCTCTGAAGATGGAGGCGCTACGTTCCTCCGAAACGTCGGCCAAAACGAAGAATACACAGTGCCTAAACCCAGAAGACGACTTTCTTCACCCTCAGTCTTTGTTTGTCCCTTAATGTCAGAGACCAAGTTTAACACTCGTACAGAATCACAGGAAAAATTATAGTTTTGTATATTCGAATTTTTTGTTTCTAGACAGCAGACAAGAAGGAAGAAGTTTCTCTATGAAATTGTAGCAAGCATACCTCAATTCACTCTCTTCTTAATTTCCTCCTACATCAAATTTTGATTTGTTACTGTCAGTCCCAAATATTTGAACTGTGCTACATTGTAAAAACATTTGTTAGCTGTCTATATGTCATGATTTTTTCTTGCATTCTGGTGACAAGAGACAACGTGTATTTTTGTTTTCTCTGCATTTACTTCTAGACCAACCCCCTTACTAGTGTCAGTCATAGTTTTCTGTTTTTTTTCTTTGTGATATCAATAATTTTGTCTTCATACATTCCCTCTTTTTATTCCTGAAATGCCTGCTGGCATCATGACTTATGTTGTTCCGATTATCCCCATTTACTTTTCTTGGATCCTATAACCACTGCAATTTGGCTTGTTTCCTTTGATCTAATAATTTTGAGCATCGTTTGTTAAACCATGGCTTATGCTTTTTCAGTTCATAATAACCTAAACTCTCTTTGGCTGAAATTTCTATATTCTATTAGCTTTCCATGCTCTATTAATATCCACCTCAGCATCTAAGTTTTCCAAAGCTGCAAACCTGTTTGAGATTTCAGTGCCATACCACTGTTTACCCTCTACCTCCTTTAATTTCTTGAGATTGAACCTCTCAATATGTAATCTGTGCATTGTTTGTTTACTCACTGCCAGTCTCTCACTGACTTTTGCCAGCACCAGGTAGTGGTCAGTAACACAATCTGCTGCCCTGAACAGTCAGAAATTAAGTATACTTGAATGCCATCCATCTATCTTGTGAACTCTCAGTCCCAGTTATAAATACAAACCACTCCATCCAATGTGACATATAAGTTTGTACTACATGAGTGAAAACAACACAGGAAGCCAAGAGTAAACCCTGGATGACATCAAGATAAACAGGCGGCACAAAATCTGCCCCTTACAAGAAGGACAATAGGAGTATGGACACGAACCTACGTGGTTAAAAAAAAAAATTTAGCTAGTGACAAAGGTTTTTTAAATTAACATCTAGAAACTTTAAAAACTTTACAATACCAGGAAGCTGCTGTGATTGTGAAATGTTCGACTTTATGAGTACCGTGCATTATAGAATATAAGTGTATATATTTTAAATCAAAAACACCTATTGTGATGGTAGTTTCCAGTTCATAATGATATTCCCTCTGAAGATGGTCCGTACAGACCGAAACATGTAAGGGAGATAAGTTTTCATGTAGTAGAAACATATATGTAACACTGGACGGAGTGGTTTGTATTTATAATTGTTAGTGTGACGGACCAGAATGAAACAAATAAAAAAAAAATTCTCAGTCCCAGTTTTGGTTTGAAAATGTCATCCCTACCTACTTTGGCATTGAAATCTCCAAACAGGATATTCATATGGTATAGTATTCCACATCCTGCAGTCATTTTGACTAACTTTGGATTCATGGAATGCAATGTAATGTAATATAATATTGAATACACATTCTAATTCTTTGTAGAACCTATGCTTTAAATCATCAGTTTTATCCTCTGTTGGGGCATGAACATTCAGAACAATGATATCACACCAGAGACCTCTTCATATTATATATGACATCCTATTACTAGCAAACTCTAGCCTCTTAACTGCTAATGTGATTCTCTTTTATATGAAAAATGATTCTCATTTCCATAGAAGAATGTATTTTCGCCTGCTGGTTTAGTGCCACCTCTGTCCTGCCCGACCTTCCGTACTCCAACTAAATCTAACTTATATTTTGATATTTCTTTCATAACTGTCTTGAGTGAACCTGCCCTATACAGACTTCTTACATTCCATGTACCAATTCTCATGTCCATTTTCTTCAGTTTAGATCATCATTAATCCAAAGAATCCATTCAGATCTCAGGCCCTTTGCGACATTTCATAACATGCTTGCTTTTTATGGTGGGGAATTGTGAGCCCCACGCCCAACCCCCCTCTGGAGGACCACCCCTTGTCAGCTCTCTGTGACTGCTTATTGAAGATATTCGCAGCTACCCTCAATATCTGGCATGCAGTAGCATAGTTGCTACAAGCCAGAAGGTTGTGGGATCGAATCCTGATTAGGTCATTGAATTTTTCATTTGACCTAATCCTTCCAGCCACTCTATGCTCCTGGGGTCTACTCAGCCTCTAACAGAAATGAGTACCAGGAATCTTCCTGGGGGTAAAGGGCAGCCAGGGCTTAAGGCTGGCAACCTTACTGCCATTTCTGAGCCAATTGTCTAGAAAATGTGAGAGCCTTGACCTTTCACAACCCTATGGGCCTTCACAGCCTGTTACAGGGACAGCTACCCTCCATATCTGGGGGCCATCTCCTTCGTCCACAACCTGAGGACTTACCATACCTTGGTGATAAGGGATTCACCTAACATGGAACTTAGCTTTACTATAAATATGATTTTGAACTTTTAGCCACACATCAAAATTTCTGCCTTGCAGTCTGTGCAGCATTAATAATGCATATGTTGGCTAGCTGGCAAATGACTTTACATTCATGAATGGAGTATCTGTGTGAGGAAAGGACTGTTTTCAAGTATGTTAAGGGTCCATTTTAGAAATGATCATTTCCATAATTAGCATTTTAATTGCTGTTATGTAAGTAATGCATTGTTAATTACATACAGAAGTCTATGTTTTTATGACATTTTGGATTTACATGTTGTTATGCAGAAATGCAAACATTCCAAAACTGGTAGGAAGAAGGTTCCTCTTGAAGTTACCACATTCCCTGCACTAAAGAACAACCATTAATTTGCTATGCATTTTATGGTATCCTTTTAATGAAAATAAAAAATTATACCAACCATGTGAAACGTGTAAACTGTATTCTGGTTTGTTGACAGTTACTGATGAATCACTGTAACTTTATTTGTGCATTCTGTATGATTTCATGTTACAGATATACAGGTCTATAAGAATAGTATTGCAGCATTGAAATATAAATGTTCATGTAAATGGAAAATTATTATAATTATGATTTCTTTACAGTTTGTATTTAAACAGTTTGTCTGAACCAGTCAGCACCCTAAAGGGAATTTAAGTGATCTTCCATCATGGAAAGGTCGCCAGTTTCAGATCTGTCCACTAAGAAATTAAAGTCACTTGACCCTTTTTCTGTCATTCTGAAACAGTCATTGTGTTATGAAATGGATTATCTCTTTTATATATATGTGTATATATATATATATATATATATATATACACACACACATATATATATTGATAATTAATTGGAAGGAATAGGGATTCAGTAGTAATTGTAAATTCAGTAGTAAGTACTAATTGAATATTTCAGTTTATTTTTTATACACATATTCGATCAAACTTGCTGTGGCTGAGTAGAACCGAAACTCAAAGGACGTGAGATGCTAACTAATATAGTATTACGAGCTGAGTCAGCAAGTCTAGGCCATGTTAAATTCCTGTACAGCAGGTTTAGAGACGCATGTAGCGGTGAGAGCAAAGTTCACCTCACATGAAATTGCAGAACAAAGATGGTTATTTTAAGGAGAGAAAATGAGACGAATCATTATCCAATTGTAACTTCTGTTACAATGGGCCTAGGGGGAAATCATTGTTACTTTCAGGTTTGATCAGAAAGGAAGTGAGGGACACTTAGGTAGATACCAGTGTAGTAAGATCAAACGGAGACCCATCTTCCATGGGGAAGCCGATAACCCTAAGTGGCCTAGACGAGAGCTGGCTGACCACAGGCCTCCTACAATGACAAGCAGAAACATGGTGTTCTCATATTTTCCAACATTTTGTAAGTAGAGATCTGTTTTGGTCACAGCCAGGCTTGATAACTTAAATAAGTAAGAGAGGTACTTACAATTCTACCAGATTGAGTTAGATCAGCTATGTTATTCTTTTACTAATGTAAATAAATGTTATTGTGTGTTGTTTGGTTAGAACAGAGGAAGGTATTTTTATTGATTCGGGAAGGGACTTCTATAGGGAAGAATCCTGAGCAGGTACCCTATACCGCACTCCTCCTGGCATCATAACAATTGCCCCAGCATGATAAAGATCTGAAATCTGAAATAACATTGATGCTAATGTTAAATAAGTTGTCCGTATGTCTATGATAAGATGTATTGGGGAGTGTGGGTGAAGCTCCAGTTTGTTAATTTGGACTTTAAATGAAGGTAAATATTCGGATTCTCACTCGAGCTGCTTTACTTGTGAGGAAAGTGCCCACAGTATCTGTTGGGTAGAGGACTGGATGAACCTCATATCCGATCTGGATGTGGTGGCGAAGAGACATATTCCTGCCACTGTTGGGAATAAAGCCCCCGTCAGCCAGCACTTCATTGATTTATTGACTGAGTTACAAATTCCATGTAGATGAAGTAACAAGTCTGTCTGATAAATGATTGTGTGCAGTAAATTCTCACTATCCATATTAGTGAAGCAAAAGGTAGCCCTAAAAGATAAAATGGCTGAGAACACAAATGGAAAATTTAATGATATAATTAGTGCTGATGAAAATAAATAAAATATCACTGTGGAGACTTTATTTAAAAATTGTAAGAAGACAATTACTCATATTTATTCATTGATAGAAGACTCAGAAGTTGTACTTACTTTTGAATGTAGTAATACAGGTTTGAAGAAACTGTCAGGTTTTGTCTGGGCAGACGTCTGTTGGTATTTTACCGTGTGTCTTTTAAAGTATGTACTCAGCTGTACAGCATTTTTCATATTTTGATCCAGATTACCGAGGCTTTCAGCGTAGCTGTTCATGTCATAACTAGTGTAACTTACATGTTGCCATAAAAAATGCTCTACTTGAAATTATTGTTATTATCAGTGATATCTATGTACACAGGTATAAGTATTTCAAGGACAAGAACTACGGCATTTGACTGGCTCTGAAAGACGGCAGATCAATTGAGTCGTGTGTCTGATATTTCAATTATTTCATTACCTACCTGTGTATTGAATGAGAGGGTTGTGGTATTCTCATATTCTAATGGTGTATATTTATTGTAATAGTGATTTTGGTTGTTTACACAGTTTGTGAGCATTTCATTATGCAATATTTTCATGAGGTGTGTAAATTTAATGTGTAATTGGTTGTTGAGTCTTAGGTTTGTAAGAAATTCTTGAAGCCTTACATATCACTGAAAAGTGGGAAGACTGAATAATAGAATGGAAATGATATGGAAAGAAATGGCTGTGACCTATTGTAAGATGATGATATAGCATTTGCCTTGGGAGAGTCAGGAAAATGGAGGCAGACCTCAGTCAGGACATCCGGTCTGTAGGTCGAAATTCTTACCTGGGACATTCAAAATAAGGTAGAGGTAAAAAGGTAAAGCCATTTAATTAAGCACGAGTCAGCAAAGACATATGGGGAGTGGAGGTATAGCTCTACCATTTTTTACCTTGGCACTAGATGGGAGTGATCAGTTTTACGCCCCAGGGAAAGATCCTCCCCCCGGTACCCTTTGGTTTGAATACTGGCTGAGCCCCAGAGCCATCCCGGATGCTGTGGAGAGGAGACTCTTGCCCTGCCGGGAAACCAAACCCGGCCTTCTAGCCCGTGGCCCATCGCTATACCGGCTGTACTATCCCAGTCCCCGACCTCCAGAATAAGAAGCAGGAATAGTAAGCACTGTACAGCGATATTCGCTATACGATTATGTCTACTGTTCTCACAGGAGTAAGGATATACATATTTCAGATCTCAGCATGGAACTCCATTAGAATCGTTTGAAAGACACTTATTAGGTGCTGTGTTACATCAAAGTAAAGGATTAGGTACTTGCAGCAACGCCATATACGGTCTGGCCTGAAAAAACGAAAGTCTTGCTCAGATACGTACTTGTGTTTTATGGTGTAATCCGGATTCGAGACTCCTTAATTCCATGTTCGATTTTTAGGGGAATTTTATTGAGGCTAACATCCCAGGGATTAATGTACTATGCATATATAGATTATAAGATACAATCAAATTTAATAAAGAAACTCCTTCCATAGTGCAGGGCCTTCCCCGAAAAGTCTATAAACATTACGTTGGTAAAATATTCTGTTTCTTTTAAACACAAAAATTCATTAATGCGTTCACAAACCCCGTATTTCGATCCTATGAGCCAGTTGAATCCAGTCCACACCCTTACAACCTGTTCCTTTATAATCAATATTATAATTATCATCTTATCCATGCCGCCATGTCTCCTGAATGTTCTACTAACTTGTGACTAAACCTGTGTATGTGATTTTTATTACCACCATATGTACGTCCCGCCCATCGCACAATATTAGGCGGACAGTATAAACTACGAATTTCCCGAGTCAGATTTGATGTTCACACGGAGATTGCTATGAAGATTAGCATCTCTTGGAATAAGTAATTCTTCAGCCCTGAAGATGAAGGCACGACATTCCTCTGAATCGTTGTTAAACATTACCAGACCACATAGCAACACATTCTAGACGACAGTTCTATGAATTCCGTGATATTACTTACGTATTTTTCTCCATCTTCCTGTTACGTCCTCATACTTAGGTCAAAATAATGTGTTAATAACACGTATGAAATCTAGATGCCACATATTATCTGAATTCAGTTATCTGAAATAAGACTTACAAATTTAGGCCTACTGGACAGTTTGTTGTCATAAGTTTTGGCTCGATCTGTACCTGAAGAATTTATACTTGGTGATGAGATTGATGAAATATGCGAACGTAAAAGTTCGATCACGCTCCCTGTTACGTGACTCTTTCGTATTGCCTTTTGCTTTATCGATTGTACAATACACATTTGTTGCCAAGGTATGCATATATCTAATAAAGGAACCCTCATGCACAATAAGTTTGTATTACATTCTGTATTTGTTAAATTTCATCAAACGATATATATAATGTAGACATTTTAAGCAGTAATCTACAATGAAGAACGTATTAAAATAGAAGCAATATATTGTGTAAATATTTAATGCCTAATTTATTTAGGTGCTCTCGAGAAAGAAAGAGACTTCCCAAACATAAAAATGAAAAACATATAACCAGCTATTATTTTTTTACTGAAGAATATAATAATACATTTCTATATGAAACAAATCAAACTCCGTGGCCTATAGTCCGCAAGCGAACTATACCGACCGAGCGACCGCCGCTTGTCGGCGATTCAGCGGATAGAGGGTGTCACGTGGTCAGCGCAACGAATCTCCACGGCCGTTAATTTCGGTTTTCTAGATCGGAGCCGCTATTTCCTTGAAACAGCCCCTCAATAATCCTCACGTGGCTGAGTGGACCCCGTTCCATACCCACTACTTCTTAGAAAATCTGTTAGCGCCGGGAATCGAACCCGGACCTCTGGATCTGTAGGCAGGAACTCTGACCACTTGACCACAGAGGCGGTCTACATTTCTATATACCGAAAAGAATTGTAAACGTGAGATTTATTGTCATCACACAATTTCAGGTTACCATAGCAATGAATCTTTCGGTGTTAACCTGTTTCATGGAGCAAGTTATGTAGTATGTCACAAACGAGCGAAGAGTTTCTTCTGTTTCATTGAATTTTGAATATTCTGTGAGCAGTGATAATGCTTTGATCTGGATGTGTGAAGTATAGCATAATGTACAACAAAGAATGTTTATAAACAGCTATTTCATGCGTTTTACTCGCGGAAGGTGATGTCATACGTCGCCCTCGACGCATCATTAGTTAACCTGTAAAACTGGAGAAGAGTACGGGAGAAAGTAATGGAAGTATGAAATTTTATGGAACAAATGTTGTGACGACTTCCTGTTGAATTCTCACCTGATTTTGGACTAGTATACGTATACTTATAATATCCGAAACTTATTGTCAGCGGTCTGCTTCATCTTTTGACGGCAAATTTTATCTTGAAAATTTCGTTTTTATACAAGTAGAACACGTTTAGGACATTCTTGTAACTATTCAGTTAAAGCCAATTATTTTTCTGCATGCGGCTGAGGTTCTCACTAAGGTGAGTGTAAAGGCTGCGTTCTTCAGGCATGTGACACATGCTGTATGATAGATGGTTTCCGAGAATATACTGCTTCTATATTTAGGGTTGATGCGACGCCAGTTTGTCTGATAGATGGTTACCAACGTTTCAAGGTGAACCGTGGATGTTGAGGGATTGTGCTACTCCGAAACGTCGGCAAACATTTTTCAGAAATCAGTAATTGTGTATGCTCTGTTTTATCGTTTCGTACTTTGAGGGCAGAACATAAATTACACGTGTATAGAAACAAAATGATCCGGATTATATTTGGAACTATAAGAAATTAAATCAATAGGCAATTTAGGATTCTGAACAACGAGAAGCTTCGTGGTTTCTTCAGGCCATCTAACATCGTTAGAATAGTGCAGTCAGGCAGGTTGCGGTGGACTAAACATGTAGCTTGGATAGTTGGACTTGAAAGGATTCTGACGATGGTGTATACTGTACTTCTTTTGGCTTATTTTGGACTTCACCCATCGTCTGGTATGTAAAAGACAAAAGACCACTACGTTTCGGAGACTGGATCTGTCTCCGTCTTCAGGTGGATAGGGAAGGATAAACCTACTCAGTTGGGCCCGTTAGAAAGAGCTAGTCTCAATCACCTGAAGACGGAGACAGATCCAGTCTCCGAAACGTCGTGGTCTTTTGTCTTTTACATACCAGACGATGGGTGAAGTCCAAAATAAGCCAAAAGAAGTACAGCTCGGATAGTGTTGGACGGAAATACTTACATAACGTTGATAAGGAAACTTATTGGAAAAGCGACCGTCCAGAAGACCGAAATGAGAGGGAGAATAACTTTAAAATGGATATTAAGGAAATTACATAGTTATGAACACAGGAGGCGTAGTGATTTGTCTCAGGATCGTGTCCGGAGGCAAACTTGGTTTATTTATTTATGGTTCATTCAACGAAACTGTCAGTTGGTCAGATTTTAAGCGTCAAATGGTAGGATGATCAATGAAATTAATGAGGAAGGGTGCGGAAAGAAGATGCCATGGCCTAACCTGATGTATCATCACACGTTTTGCTGGAGAGAACCTCAGAATTGTCAGTGTTCCATCTGAGATTCGAACTGGGCATATCCAGAATACAAGTCGGAAACATCGTTCCTTGAGGCAGCTTACTGCCTGAGGATTTGCTGTGTTTAATGTTAAATTCGGATTATACTGATTAACAG
Organism: Cryptotermes secundus; assembly: GCF_002891405.2. Taxonomy (NCBI): domain Eukaryota; kingdom Metazoa; phylum Arthropoda; class Insecta; order Blattodea; family Kalotermitidae; genus Cryptotermes; species Cryptotermes secundus. The sequence continues at coordinate 115,706 of NW_019729240.1, forward strand.
TGAGTTCATATTCAGTTGCAAAACAGATTTTACTCACTGATTTTCGTGTACTTCTGTCGCTCATAAAACGAAGTTTTTCAATAGCCACTTTGCAAGACGTTTCTTACGTATTCGCAACGAAGTGTTGTGACAAAAATGTGAACACCGACTGTATTGTGCTTATATTTCCTCTGTGTACTTGTAGCAACTCTGCAGCAGTTGAACCGACTTTCATGAATTTTTATATTTGGGACTTAACTAAAATTTAACTACAGATTCAAGTGTTGGTTACAGCAGGGCGACAATAAAAGGCACGTTTAACAAATAACTGCGTTCTGCGCTTATCCCTAACCGAACTGACGAAGAATATATTGCCACTTGATAGAGTGACTATAGACGGGGTTTGGATTGGTAATTGGATTTATTGAACACTTACAGATCGTAACTACAAGTAACTAGTTCTGAGGATATGCCCACAAATTTAAAACAGAAAAGTTCTGTAGTCTACGCATTGGGTGCTTATAAGAAAGGTAATGTTGATAATAATAATAATAAAGATAAAGATAAATAAAGATGATAATAAAGATAAAGATGATTGTGATGATACGTAACACGATTATAATAGCATGCAATGTACATGTATGTTCCAACTCAACAAGAATTCATCTTATGAAAATATGCTCACGAACCCATCACGCCAGACCATGACCTAACTGGGCTTTACTTTTCAATGGTAAGTTTAACTGACCTACGTAGTACATTAACGGAGTCGGAATAGATCAGTCGGTATAGCAACGGGATACGAGATGTAAGACCCGGGTTCGATTCCCAGCAGTACAACATTTTTCTCTTAGCAGTATGCAGACCGGCTCTGCGGCGCACCCAGCCTCCTATCCAAAGGGTAGCTGGGGCTGTTTCCCCGGGGTAAAGCGATAAAAGCGTGAAGCTAACTACTCACTTTTATCTAGCGCCGAGGTCAAGAAAGGTGGAGCTTCACCTCCAGTCCCCAAAAGTCTTGATGGAATAGTGCTTAATTGATTAATCACAAGGAAAGTCTTATCTGTATTTATAACATTAACCAGATTTGTAGTACTGAAAGTGTGAGGTAGAAAAGTAGGCTGTACGAATTCTACACGCAGTCCCTTGCTGGTGAAGTAGAGGCATGTTTGCTGATAGCATGCTAAGTACCTGTGTGAATACAACAGGAAAATATTAAGATTGATCACTTAAAATTAAAATATAATTGCGATTAACAAAAGCGATGATATTAAGGTAGCGAAACCAAGTCGTATTTAAACAACACAGTTCACCATGTTGCCAGTGAGCAGACAGTATCTATCTATGGCTCTACAGCCCTTGTGGACCTTGGCCCCTTTTTAAGTTTCTTGATCCTATACACAGTCGGTAGGACTCCTTGGACGGGGGATAAGCCCGTCGCAAGGCCGCTACCTACACACAGGACGACACAAACACAGAATAAATGCCTACAGGCATCCATGGTTCGAGTGAGATTCTAACCCACGATCACAGTGTTCGAGCGGGTGAAGACGGTTCATGCCTTAGACCGTGCGGCCATTGTGATCAGCAGTGAGCAGACAATAGTGTCCGATATAGCACTGTCGCACGCAGCTGCCATGGAGACTGCTGTGGAACAGTGCAAGGATGAATGCTGTGCTAGTTAGCGTAATCAGTATATTGATTCCGGACTGTCGGTCACACACCTGCCCAAACATCTATGACAGATGTTTTGTAACCAGCTGACCACGATACAGTTACGGGCACCTCAAATATTTGTTCAGTGACGTATTATTATTTAGCGGAAAAGAATATGCATCATATCCGCTTTGTAGGTTAATTTAGTTAGTATATATTGTTACTGTGACGTCGGTTGACGTTCCGACCAGCATGTCACAGATAAATCTCGACCCATATTAATCAACTGTAACATAATTTTCCAAAATATGGCTGCCTGCATTACTGAGTGGTGCTCTTGTTTTCTGCGTGTGGCCACAAACGTATTTATGACAGCTCTCTGGAGCTTTAGGAAAAAAAGGGTTTGAACACACTCCGTAGTGGAATCTGAAACTCGTATTTTTAAACACATATAGGCACAAATGAGATAAATCTGAGAGGATGTACTTTAGGACAATCTTGCATACGACGTCAAATGACAGAATGACTAATGGGTGATGCGTTGGGAAGTATCCGTGGGGAGCGGGTGCGACGTAATGGGGGGGGGATACCATATTGGCCATTTCCTGGAGGGACATAAATCACAGAAAACCTCAGTGAGAACAGCTTGCGCCACGGTTTAGATTCGAACCAGTGTCTCCCAACTACGGGTCTAGGGCAATCAATTCAGTCCTAAAGGGTTATGGTGCTCTTAATACAGGGAATTGTTATACTTTGCGGCCCTTATACTGGCGAATCGGGGTGTGGTTTCATACAAATAATAAATAAATATAATTTAGATGGGAGGATAACATGAAACTGGATCTAAAAACGAAGTTCTGGGAAGAATTAATCGCTTGATTTCCTTGCTACGACACGGAGCACATAAGAAAAGACGCGTCCAACAATTATTATATTACAACTATTGTGTTTCTGGACAGTATCCATCCTCCTGTTCTTATTTGAAACACAACGTTTGATCAGTCAAGCCAAGTTCATATGTCAGGATCAGAAGGATTTCAACAATGAAATTAAGAATATAAGACATGATCTGATGCTTAACGAATACCCACAATAATTCGTTGGCTCCATAATGAATCCATCGAGAAGCAACTGTCCTTCAGACACGGTCTACTAGGGCACTGTCACTATCCCATATGTTAAGGGTATCGCTGAGAAATTCAGACGCATTGGAAACTGTTCCAATATCAGGACAATTTTCAGAGCTAAACATACACTCCGTGGGTCATTGATCAGAACTGGACCGGTTAGAGATGCCCAGCAGACGAGCAGTGTGTGTGTACAATATCCCACTTGACTGTGGCAGATGTTACATCGGAGAAACAAACAGTCCATTAGAAGTACGCATTAAGGAGCACAAATATAACCTGACACAAGGTCTGCTTGAAAAATTAAAATTATCCCAACATGCATACGGAGAAGGCCACAAAATATGTTGGAAAGAAGCGAAAGTCTTACAGACTGAACCAAACACCATATATTATACACTATATATATATACCCGATTTCATAATCATTGGTTCAGTCATTCAGATGTTGATGTGAGGGCGGGGGAGATACACAGAGGAACATAGAGCATGGAGATCACATACACCTATTTTTAATTTTTTTAAATAAAGAAATCAGGCAAGAAATAGGATGTGGGGATGTAGACTAGATTCATCTGGCTCAGGATAGTATTCAATTAGGGCCCTTGTGAACTTGGTATCCATGAAAGGTGAGGCATTTCTTGTTTAGCTGAGAGACTATCAGCTTCTCAGAAGCACAGATTTCTGGTACATGGTTAGAGCTTGCCTATCCGTAAATACATCAGGCAATTCCTGCGTCATGCATAATGGAGTGTACATACAATAGACATCTATACTTTTATTTGCTTTACTGATTACTAAATGCTGTATAAGAAGAACGTGGTTTAATGTGTTCTCTGTCGTGTTGCGGAGAAGCGCTGTTTTGCATCATTCCTGACGGAGAAATGTTTCTTATTTGCAAGTTGAGTGGTTTAGAATAGCAATTATTAACCTGCCATCTGCCGCCCACCTATTCCTCACCAATCTTGCAGCACAGTGTTTGATATGCAACCGATCATTAAATAGACGAGTTAACTGAAAGAATATCACACTGGTTATTTATTTTGAAATAAAGGAAGTTAAGAAGAGTTTTAGTTAATCATTTGGCTATTAGAAATTACGAAAAGATGAAATCATAGAAATAACTTTCTAAAACACGATTTACTGAATGTCTACTAAAGCGCTTGAAATAAAAGAATGATTTAACCTTGATAAATATAGAAGAATAAGAGTGAAGAGAAGACAAATTTTCCTCGGAGAATCTGAAAGGAGAACTTCTTGGAAGACGTAGTATTACGATAGATTGTAGGATAATATTAAGATTGATCTTAAAAAAAATAAGGCGGAAGGGTATGAGCTTGATAAATTCGCTCTGTACAAGGGCAGCGTCGAGCTCTTGCGAGTGTGGTAATTGATCTTTATGTTCCATAACGGGCAGAGAAATTCTTGACTGAATATCTGTTATGCTTTGTCTGAAAAATCTTTGACGGTACATCACACTTGAGCAGGAAAGCTTGCGGAAAAAGGACATCTTGTGTATTCAGTGAGAACTCCATTATGACAATTTTGGTTCCTACTGTATTATTAGGACTTAGTATTTTAGTGTCATTTTGTGTATGAGCCAATTTTATTATTGTTCCACCAACACAATTATTTGTATAGATTCACTATACATTATGTATTAAGTACTACATGTTTCGGCCTCATTGGTCATCCTCAGGTATATACAATTCTTACGTTCACTCTTTTGTCGTCTGCTAGTCCTCCGTGCACTGGTCAGAGCGTACAAAATGGAATGATTCTTCAGGTTTTTTATGTTTATGTAATGTAATTTTTGTAGAAAAAATTAATATTAAAATTATAATTAAAAATTAAAATGTCAAAATGTGTATTGTGTCGTCTCTTATGTCTCCTTCTACCAAAATATTCTTGTGATATCCACTAATGCGGCTGTTGTTCTGCGGTCTTGCTGATGTTTATGAAGTTTTTCTTTATGGTCTTGTTTTGGTGTTCTGGTTGTTTTATATTGGCCTGTGATAATGCAATGTGTTGTTTTTCTATATTATTTCTGTTCTTGTGGCCTGCTGCATGGGAAGTGTAGAACTTCTACGAGTGGTTGTGTGGAGCTCCTGCTCTGTGTTGAAAATAGCACCTATTAACTTTCTAAGCATGGTGTAACGATATACGTCACCGCCTGATGATGATGATGCATCCTCCATCTTCTCAAGGAAGACTGCTTCATGAAATCATTTTAAAAGCTACTTTCTCCTGATCACTGTGTCGCAAAGTCCTTTTGGAGACCATACCTCCTAGCCACGATGTCGGAAACGTGTTCTGAACGGAAGATACAGATTTGATAACATTCACTTCAGACCATTGGCATCCTTTTTTTTTTTTATCAGCAACTCGGCATTTGGTAGCACAGAGTGTAGCGACTAACTTATTAGATACAACTTGACCGATATTCGTATGATGTTTACATCTGTTGACACTCTGTGAAAGTATGGCAATGAATTAGTCATACTTTATGCTTTGTCCATATTACATACTTCATACAACATTTTTCAAAACATTATTTTGGTCTGATGAATATTAAAGGGACTAGGGTTTTATTTATGAATTTAAACAAAGTGGTAACTTTGGCTGTTATTGTTGTTGTGATTTTCGTCTGACTTGATTCAGTGGGAGCAGAATATAGGTCCCAGACGGACGGAATGATGAGCACGATCTTACCACACTCTGATTGTTATTATTGACTGATTCGATAGTATCCATCGGCTACATAAATTAGGATGGTAACGCCCACGGCTGCTTCCAACAGGATAGTGCTACAGGGCACAGGGCACACGACTCTTGTCACCATGACGCTTCTGCGCCATTGTTTACTGGCCAATAAATTCCAACGGAAATTTGGCCACCGAGATCGTCCGAGCTTAGTCATTTTATTTCTATCCGTGGGGAGCGATAAAAGCTTCAGTCTGCAAGTAAAGGTAAAGTAAAGTTGTCCCTGTGCGTAACTAATTAAGCACTACGCCATGAAGGCGTATGGGGAGTGAATGTATACATCCACATTTTCTTGACCTCGGTACTAGTTGGAAGTGGGTGGTCAGCTTCATGCCCCGGCCGATTTACCCCCGAGGAAAGAGCCCCCGGTATTCATTTCATATGAGGTTGGGTGGACCCCAGGACCGGTCTGCCTCACTGGGACTCGAACTCCGACTCCTCCGTCCTCCAGCCCGTAGCCAGTCGCTATCCCGGCACCTTCAATCTACAAGTACAGTCCAATAATCTCCATGATCATTACTAATTGTGTTATGAACATCCTACAGGCTGAATCGGTGACCGTCTGCGCCAAGATAAAATGGGTAGATGCTTGTCTATATGCACTTGGGTACCACTTACAACAGTTGTTACCATTGTTACACCAATGAAATATATTCGTGTTTTTCAGGTGCAGAGTGGCTTTCGACTCACACTGTACCTGTAGTAGTGCGCGTGATGTCAGTATTTACAAGATACTATCCTTCGGAGCCTTAAATGCTTTCATCTTCATACTCCGTGATCTCACCAGGGCTACAATGCGTGCAAACCATGACTGCAGCGCATTCTGTGGGTAGAAACCTGATTCATCAAGGCGGTCAAGGCCAGTAGTTAACGTTTCTGGCACTCAGGTTCTTTTTCGTTCGTGGACTCGTCATCGGGATCGTGAATATCGTGAAGCTGACGGGGTGAAGATGTTTGGAGGGGAGTAAGACCAGGGTTGGGCAGAAAAGAGGTGGGAGCGAACAAATCGCCGCACATAACAGAGAGTAGTGAGTGAAGGTGGGAAAGAAAGGAAACCACGTACTGTCATTGTCGGTCATTGTGGTGGTCGGTGTTGACGGTGTTGACTGTGTCGTTGCAGACTGTCAGTGTGATATCGTAGTGTAGTATAAAGAGTAAGTTCTTTTTTCCGCCGTGTAAAGACTGACTAGTGCGGCAAATAGTAACAGCGTTTTTAGCCCTTTTTATTCATAGACTTCGAGAAAGCCTATGGTTCAATTAGGAGGGAAGTATTGTACAATAATCTGATAGAGTTTTGGGTACCCTTGGAACTAGTTGGGCTGATTATAATGTGTTTAAACGAAACGTGTAGTAAAGTCCATATATGTAAACATTTGTCTGATAATTTCCCTACCCAGAATGATCTAAAACAAAGAGGTCTTTATTGCCACTCCTTTTCAACTTTGCTTTAGAATATGCCATAAGGAAGGTCCAGGAAAACCAGGTGGGACAAATTAAATGGGATACATCAGCTGTTGGTCTATGCTGATGATGTGAATCTACTGGGTGATGATATAGATACCATAAAGAGAAACACACAAACTTTAATTGGTGCTAGTAAGGGGGTTGATCTAGAAGAAATGCAGAGAAAACTAAGTATATTGCTGTCTTGCTACCAAAATGCAGGGCAAAATCATGAAATAAATATAGGTAACAGATATTTTGAAAATGTGGCACAGTTCAGATATTTGGGAATGATGATAACAAATCAAAACCTGATTCAGGAGGAAATTAACAGGAGACTGAACTTGGGTTATGCTTGCTACCACTCAGTCCAGAACCTTTTTTCTTCTCATCTGTTGTCCAAAAACATACAAATTATATTATACAAAACTGTAATATTGCCTGTGGTTCTGTATGAGTGTGAAACTTGGTCTCTGACATTAAGGGACGAACATAGACTTAGGGTGCTGAGAAGAATATATGGACCAAAGAGAGATGAAGTGACAGGAGCTTCATAGTTTGTACTCTTCTCCAAGTCTAGTTAGAATGATCAAGTCAAGGAAGATGAGGTGGGCATGGCATGTAGCACGAACTAAACAAATTTACCACAGCTAATTAAAATCTGAAGTGGTTTGTGAAGACCTCTGAAACTGCAGAAGGATCTGGTTTGTAATATCTGTAACTGATTGGCCATGAAACTATCATTTTAAGTGGAAGTAAGATTGCCGTTATTGACTTGTTGCTTCCAGAATTATATATCCATTTTAATTAGGTACTGTAACTTCCTAATTGCTATTTGAACACATAGGTTTTTCTTTCCAGATATTTCGAAAAGTTATAAGGAGAAATGATGGGGTATTCCTTGTACTATACAAAACCAATTTTATTTCTGTAAATGTGAAAGAATATCACAATCTTGCATTTCTGGTACATAATCTGTACAAACAGTAAATATTGTATTATATTCATATGTTCTGAAAGTAAAGAAGTTTGTTTCTAAAGTTATTTGCTTGTTTGTCACATTGTGTACGAATTTTGTAAACTTTGCTCTTTTATTGCAACTTCTGTTAATGTTCTGTACTAATTTTTTCTATTCCCAATCATCTGTGTCCTTACAGCAACAGGATGGTGATAAAGAAAATCTGTTGCATTGGGGCAGGTTATGTAGGTGGGCCAACATGCAGTGTCATAGCTTTGAAATGTCCTGACATAACTGTCACTGTGGTTGACAAGAGTAAAGACCGTATTGCACAGTGGAACTCTGATAAGCTACCAATATATGAGGTATGAAGTTGAAAGATAAGATGTCTTGACACTAAAATTAAATAAATTAATGTCTTCCATCAAAATTTTACCAAAAAGGAAAAGAGAAAATGCTTGCTATGTTTCATTGTTCATACAGGTATGATGCATGTCTGAATAATATCCAGGTCTTCTTATTCATTTTATTTTTCCTTGTATGCATTTGTTAGGGAACTTACTGCCTGTACCAGTAACAAAATATTCTCTCCAACATTCCCCTGGTATTCCTCCTACTTTTTCCATGAGGATTTATAATTCCTTGCTTCCATCATCAGCCTGTCTTCACATATTGTATCAACATGATCTTTACACCTATTTTGTATTCAAGTCTTTGAACAATTTAACATTCTCTTGCCACAGACAGTTTTGGAGAACACTAATTTTATGCCTGCTTCTTGCTTGACGTTTGCTTGGCTTACTCTCTGACCATGAAGATGGAGGTAGTGTATTCCTCTGATATGGCAGTGAACTTCTACTGGACTGCATGGCATTCCATTCCAGAAGATATACGCTTCACTCGCCACTATGAGAACAACACCTCCAACTAATCATGATAATTTTTTCAGATTAATTAACAAATGAAATGTGAAACAGTTACACTTCTACCTGTCAGAAAATAGGAGATACATTTGAGAACATTAAATATTGGATTAAATATTTTCAGTTATTGTGTTATTGTACGTGAATGATGTCTCACTGAAAGGAAGCATGAATATTGCTTGTTATTTCAACCACAGTCACACTAATCTGAGGTGTGATTCATGGAGGGTTGGAAATTTCTGACATAAAATGCAGGTTATTTACTAAATCAAAATTCACCAAATCCAGGCACTACACTGCCTATATTGGGCCTAGACTTGGACTGGAAGAAGTGTTCACTGAATGCAGAATTACGCTGCATTTATAACTTAACAAGATTTTGTCATGTATTGGAGGTCACTGTGGAAATTTGACAAAGGTCTCCTCTGTCTGTCTGTCAGTCTGTGACTTCTGAACAGCTGGACAGGTTTTCATTTCTTTATTTTTTTTCTTCAGTATGGGGGACTTTAACTGAAAATTGATGGGCAATTATGATTTTCAGTCATTGTGACCGATAATAAATGTCACTGTACCTAAGGTCATAAGATAGTTTTCTGACAGAAGCTATTCCTTAGGAAAGCACAAGCATGTTGCTGTGGAAAGCCTTGGAAGAAATTTATTAATAAAAACTCTCCCCAAAGATTTTCAGAATTTTATATTCTGACAACAACTTAACTCATACCTGGGTGAACAACCAATTTCAAAAAGTGAGGCTGCAATGTGGTGGTGGAGAAACCATCTGATATACAGCTTGTTAGGTAGACCTGCTGTCAAGTACCCGCCACTTCATTCCACACAAACGAAAAGTGAGTGGTTGATTTCTGTTCTAGGAAATGTGTTGACCTCAAGAGGAGAAAACTTGTTTCCTTCTAACGTTGAAAGGCTGTGCTTTTAAATAAGAACATGTAAATGCAAAATGTTATAAAAACATAGTTTTTGTGTGATTGACACTGTATTACTTATCTAACAGTATTTAGAATGTTAATTATGATAGTAATAGTATCTCAAAGAGCTGGGATAGCGTAGTCAGTATAGTGACTAACTATGGGCTAGATGACCGGGGTATCAGAGTTCAAGTCCAGGTGGGGCCAAGAATTTTCTCCATGTCATCCAGACTGGCTCTGAGGTGCACCCAATCTCCTATCCAATGGGTACAAGGGGCTTTTTCCCTGGGAGTAAAGCTGCCAGGGAGTGAAGCTGACCACTCACCTCCAGCTAGTGCCGAGGTCAAGAAAATGAGGATCTGTACATCCATTCCCCTGTATGCCTTCATGACGTAGTGCTTAATTAGTTAAGCACAGGGACAATTTTACTTTTTTGAGTAGTATCTCAAGAGGTAATTTGGCAACAGTCATCTCACATGAATACTCCATTCATGAATAAGTAGATATGTGTTGAGTACACAACATGTACACTGTTGGCATTGTACAAAATTCATTGTAGTAGTCACTTCTGATTCGAAGGTTTTTAGATTAGGAATAAGCAGAAAGTTTGATGTTTTGTTTAGAGTTCAAAATCGTATTTATAACAAAGCTTGAGTTTGCAAATTTTTCAAAATATGCCCTGTATCATTGAGTCATCTGTGTTGTCACATCTGAATGTGGTGTCCTTCCTGAAGACATTTGCTCATTTGAGTTTATCACTTCAGTCTCTGCTGCATATAGGTGTTTATGAGGCAAGTGTGTAGCCACTTAAGAACATCAGTCTTAATTGCATAATCACTTTGGAACTTGCAGCCATTTAAGGTGATATTTAATAATTCAGGTAGTCAAGAAAATCTTTGTGCATTAAACCCTGCCAGCTCCAGTAAGTCTTTGTCCTTCTCTTTTTCTGCAGGCAACTGCCCTTTGAATCTGTGAAGTGTTCTGAGACTCCAAATGATGTGACTGTATATTGAACTGTGTGGATTTTTGTATGCCTTGGTGTATCCACTTTTGTTATATGAGACAATCAAGTTATATATCTACTTTCCTTCTGCACCATTGAAGACTTGTATGTACACATGATAACATATATCTGCTTCTGGTTAAATGTAAGGTCCCTTAGCATCCTGTGTATGATGTTGAATTTTCAGGTAGGAATGGACGATGATCTGTGCTTTATTAACTAACCAACCATCCAGCCATCCTGTCAACTATCATCTTGGTGCAGTGTTCATTGAAAGTTGATATATACATAGTTGATCAAGAAATTCCGTGGCTTTATGGAACCAAAATGTACATTTTTGTGTTCACAAAAGCCCACCAGTGGACAGTGTCCTGAACTACTTGATCTAATTCACCTTTCTTAGAGCCCATTTTAGTACAATCCTGTTGTCTAAACCAAGATCTCCCAGGTGCTCTTTTCCCTTCATATTTTTTCAACCAAAACTTTATATGTGTTTCTGATTCCTTGTGTGTACTAAACGTCCTCCTTGTCTCGTCCCCTTTATTTCAATTACCCAAACAATAATTGGTAAAAATTATAGGTTATGAAACCTCTCATTAAGTACTTTTCTGTATTAGCTCTTTATTCCCTCTTCATTGGGTTTAAATATCCTGAACACTCTTCCTTTTTAGCCCAAAGTCTCTCCAGTGCCATTACTAGTATTTATTTGAACGGTGCTGTCACTGTAATACAATGATGAGGCATGGTTGGCTGTTAATTTTATTAGGTATTCATTTCAGTCATAATTTTCTGTAGTATTGCATGAGTTCTGTATATTTTGGCTAGTTTTCTTTTTTCCCCAAAACCTGGCAGCACAGGAGATACGCACTTTCACACTACCTTCAAGTACTGGAGTGAGGTATTGTTGCTACTGCTTCCATGCACCGTGTTTTTCCTTCAGCTTTATTGACACTGTTTTTAGAAGCAAAAATTCTTGAAAACCTACAACAGATCATATTGCTCGTTAATTGAACAGCACAAGATTTCAGTATAAAATTGAAAAGAAGGTAATGGGTGATTGACCATGCTTGCATCATGGTGTTCTGTTGTGCATCCTCATAACTCTGCTCATTAACAAGTTCGTAGCTTGAATGAACAGTATTTTCCATATGACTATGTTCATTTTAGCCTGGTCTGGATGAAGTAGTTAGGGAGTGTCGTGGCCGCAATCTGTTGTTCTCCACTGACATCGAGACAGCAATAAAAGAAGCAGACCTAATCTTCATATCTGTCAACACACCCACCAAAACATTTGGAAATGGAAAGGTAAGGATATTTGTTCTACTGTCATTTTTACTGTGCAAGTTCACTTCAGATTTATCTGTTCAGCATAGTAAAGCTCCATCTTTCTTTCATCTTAATTTGTTCTGCACTAATATCAAGAAGAGCTCATACAATGAGACCCAGCCAGCCCCATTTCCTGCTTGGAACCTTACCTCACACCTCACATATGCCTTTGTGGAATAGTCTTTAGCCATAGCAGTAACTTTACCTTTACATCTTTACACAGTTTTAAGTTTTTTGTATGCATAGCTCCCAGTTATAATGGTTCAACATTAACTGTTTGTAATTACCAATATTGTGTACCTGGAGTTGATCAAGGGGAATGGAATGTGGCTATGATAATGCCAAGTCTGCCACTCTATTCTTATGCCTGAGCCTTAGTTTTTCCTCAGTTGTGTTTAGGTTGATGTAACAAAGTAATCCTTTCCTAATGTTGATACCTCTTGAGCACGCAGCAGGAGTTAAGCACCTTTGTTATTATTAGATTATTATTATTATTTATTAGGCCACCATATATCCATAAGGATTACAATTCCAGCGGATGTAGTTACCGTCATTAAGTATATGCAAATGACTGTGCAATAGTGCACTCGTCAGCAACATACATAACAAATTGTATAACATGTGAATAAAACAAAAAAAATATACTAACAATCTAAAAAAGTTATAAAAGAAACAAGTACAATTCAGTATTTATGCTTAGAAGTAAAAATACAGTGATAATTAAAACACTCTGCAAAGATACATGATCAACTGTGCAATAGGACACTTGTCCAAATGTATTAAAAAAAAGAGATTGATTGACATCATAGAGTAAACATTCAGGTACAGAATTTTTTAAAGATTGTAAGTGAATAATATGTTAAACCATGCAGGCTAATTATGGCTGAGGCACTAAATTCCTTCATAAATATGCACTCAAACTTTTGTAAAATTGAAATAACTTGCTGCACTTATCTGTTGATGACTGTATCAAATTTTATTTGACAGCAGTCTGTATCCCAGTCTGTATGACATGCAATGGCAGGTGAAAGTCTTTCCTGCATGTTGTCTGTATTTCCGATTTCTTTCACATGTACTTCATTTTGAAAGCCAGCTAAAGCACTGGAACGCTTGAATAAAATGGTTTAAACCTGTCTGGATCATGTATCGTGTATGTACATGTTGCAGTTCATATACATAAGCTAAATTGTGATTACATCTGAAATTTAACACGAAAAAGGGCAGAACTTCTAAATTACACAGTAATTTCAAAAGTACGGTCAATGTTTTATTTATTTATTTTTTATGAGGTGTGGATTCTGTGTGTAATTATTCCACTGACAGATGTGTTTAATATTCTCATGTGTTAGTGACTGGACATTGGATTTGGATTGATAATTGGATTTATCTATCACTTATAACTCGTAACTACAGATGATCATAACACTGTCACTAGTCTACATTACAATATCAGTACAGCACACACCAAGACTTCTCCGTTTGTTGTGTCTTCACTAGTCATTGCTATGTAGTGGCTGCTGACAACAGAGATACCTCTGCTTCCTTACCCATGGCTAACCACTAGCTACAAGTGCTGACACAAAACTAACAAACTTCTGGGTTGGATTGGGTAATTTTCTGATGGCCCCCACCAATGCAGCCACTCTAGGCTACAAATACTGCGCTGTCTCGCAAGTCTGACCTAACAAACTTTCAAAGAGTCAGAGTCAGAGTTACTTTATGATTGGTGATCTGCTGCCAATTAGTTTGTCTTGGCACCAAGCCCCTCATGACTCACAACCAGTATTCTTTTTCAAACCAAACACTTGTGGTTATAGTCCTTATGTAACATCATCTCTGATGAGAGGATGGGTCTGTTGTTTACAATTACTACTGGCCCTTGTCAGTGCAGTCATTCTTGGGTCCAAGTCCTGTGGGACCTGGAGTGCCAGGCCCCATATTTATATACCCCAGGAATATGGTGGCCCAATTATGCCCCCAGGCACCAGGTTCCCTTTTTGTCACCTCCTATGACTTGAAGGGCTGTGGTGGAGATATTCAAACCCACCTCCATGTGGGGTCTAATCCCCCAACTAACTTTCAGATTTGGTCCTTGACAATATATATATATATCCTTGGCACAGACTGAGTAAAAAACACCGCTTCCAGCAGTTGCTCTGTTGCAGGTTTATTTGTTGTCGCAGAAATGTGTTAATCACGCCGTTGCCAAGCAATGGCCGCCTCTTCTTTTTCTACTATTCCAGCTTTCAACCATCATGTCACAATATAAAAAGTACTGACAAGAAGAGTTGTATGTGCACACATAGGTATTATACACACAAATTTGGCGTGTGTGAGGGTTGAGACATTGTTTCAAGAGGAGTGAATGCTGCATCGATTGGCCCACTACTAAATGTGTTTAGCGTAAATAATGCTGTCATGTTACTTTGTGTGCATATTTATGTGTAGCATAAGTAAGTGGTCTTGTTGGAACAGGGTCGAGCAGCAGACTTGAAGTATGTTGAAGGTGCTGCGCGAATGATAGCAGAAGTTGCAGCTAGTAACAAGATTGTTGTAGAGAAGAGTACAGTGCCAGTACGTGCTTCAGAAAGTATTCTCAACATCCTACGTGCCAACAATAAGCCTGGTGTTAGTTATCAGGTACAAAAACAGTTGATTGTCATCAGCGTATAAAATATAAAATTGGAATATTATGTCTTTGTTTATTTGAAAATAAAATTAGAATTTTAAAAATTATTTTTCCAGGGATAGTGAAGATTTCTCTTCTGGCTTATAGACAGACTATTGTCTCTTTGAATATTATTAAATCTGTACGTTTCTAGGGACTTTTTTCGAAATAGGAACAAATATTTAAGGGGATCTTCCATAAGGTGTTCTTTCTTTGCATACTTTCCTTTCCCAAGGAAAATTGTAGTTTTACAAGATTAGCATTCAAGATTCTATCTGATGGGGAGAATGCCTGTAGCACTTATCTCCATATTTTATATGCCTTAATGGCCAGATGCATAGATGTACAGATAATCTTATCTTTACAAATTGAATTTTGTTCATATTGAATTTATTGTAAACCTAAAATAAAAATGTGCACCATATGTGGATAAATATTTTAATGAATTACCTTCCCTGCCCCCCATAGATTCTCTCAAACCCTGAGTTCCTAGCAGAAGGCACAGCAATAGATGACCTTCTAAATCCAGACAGAGTATTGATTGGTGGAGAAGACACCCCAGAAGGCCATGCAGCTGTAGAAAAACTGTGTTGGGTATATGAGCACTGGATCTCCCGCAGCAGTATAATCACTACTAACACATGGTCTTCAGAACTGTCAAAACTGGTGAGTGTGTATTTTAATTGTGCTTCATTGTATGTTAAAGAAATGGATTAGCTGAAACACTTTTTCTCACTTATCTTCATCTGTTATGGATTAGGTCCTTAGACCTGTTGTGATACAGAAATGACTTGTGGAAGAATGATGGCCATGTCCATAATTTATGCTAACTGTCTTACAGTGCACACACTTTTTCACCTTACTCTTCTCTTTTGCATTACATGTTTCAGCATTAATGTGCCATATTCAGGTGCGTTTTCTCTATGCACGTCTAACTACTGCATTGCATGCCCTGATGTCTTCATACTAAAGTGACTAAAATATATATTTAACCGTTCAGCGTGGTTTGACGTGTATGTTTCGTCAGGTATTTAAATCGTCTGGGGGGGTTCGACGTGTATGTTTCGTCCAGCTGCACACCTATGTTATAACGCCCATAATAATTGATGGTTTTGCTGTAGATTGNTTCTTTTTTTATTTGTTATCTTAAAAACCAGGACGATGGATAAAGTCCAGAAACCCAATATATCAGTAGTTAATTTATTTATACTTCTCAAAGGTAGTTTTAATTGTACTCTTTTATTACATAACTTAATATTTTGCTGTATGTCTTGGAAGTTACACCTCATTAATCTGTAACACATAGTGATCTGAAGTGCATGACAGTACTCACTTTTCTTGATTTAGGTATGACAGTTTAGTTGATGTTGTCCGCGTATAGTTAACTGAATTTTCAGTTTTTGACACCACATTTGCTGGAATGAAATGAATACTACCTTATTGGAAAATATTGTTAAGTAACTGAGCGATGCTCGTAAATAATAGAGACATAATTATCTTGCACAAATTTAAGCCACATCTCACCATGCTTCATGTTTTCCTCTGCTGCCATTGATTCATACAGATCACTTTGGTTTGCTTCTTTTTAT
>NW_019729240.1:132273-140871 GCF_002891405.2 Cryptotermes secundus
ACCTGCTTCCATTGCCGAGATACAGGGCGCTCATATTATAAGGTAAGGTTATAAAACCACCTTTTAAGATCATTTTAGTGAAAGTTTCATGTTCCTATCTCATATAATTTAAGAACAGTGATGAATAAATCATTTTCGAGCAAAATTTAAATGGACGGCTGAATATATTACCGCCGGAGAGACGGCCGCGGAATTTAAATGACCATGCGGAAGGGTTAAAATCTATTATTATGCATGACAAATATATATTGTCGCGTATCGGGCATATATCACGACAAATAACTTCACGCCGTATTTTATATAGTGAATTTTATTTCACACTCGCTCATACAATCACTCAAATTACAGATTTACGATTACTGCTATCTGCAGTATCACAAATAGTACACTCCAAGTGCCAGAATACAACTGACTATTTGCTGGCTCTACATCTCGACTCGGCGACTGTTACTTTATAACTCTCCTCGGCGACTGTTGCTTTACAACTCAGTGGCTGTCACAGTACAACTCGGTGTGAATAGCCTTCGCTGCTCCTTATGTAGCCTTGATCGGACAATACGGAAAACAGCCACGTAATAGGCACCCTTGTTGCCTGGCGCTGTGTTGCTAGTAACGCTAGCGGTAGTAACCGCTGTTACTACCGTAACAATCCTGTTGCGTCACCGTTATGTTACCGTGCGGAGGAGGGGGAGGGGAGCGCTGACTCACCCTCCGCGTCACTGCTGGTGGGGGGGTTCTCCTATGCACAACATGTCACAATATTTTAGTCATTTTAGTATGAAGACATCAGGGCATGCAATGCAGTAGTTAGACGTGCATAGAGAAAACGCACCTGAAGATGGCACATTAGTGCTGAAACATGTAGTGCAAAAGAGAAGAGTAAGGTGAAAAAGTGTGTGTACTGTAAGACGGTTAGCATAAATCATGGACATGAGTCAGTGCAACAGGACGCTAAAATATAACATGAATGATGGCCATTACACATTTGGTAGGACTGGACTCCTTGAATGGGACATTGAGCTATTGAACTTGTGACGAACCTTGGACCTTACAGGATAGCAAAACACATGACAGAAATATGATTTCCAGAACTGTTATCACAGCATTTCAGTTTTCCAGAAACATTTGCATCTTAAACTGTGACCTCACATTTTATAAAAGTACTTAATTTATTTATACTTCTCAAAGGTAGTTTTAATTGTACTCTTTTATTACATAACTTAATATTTTGCTGTATGTCTTGGAAGTTACACCTCATTAATCTGTAACACATAGTGATCTGAAGTGCATGACAGTACTCACTTTTCTTGATTTAGGTATGACAGTTTAGTTGATGTTGTCCGCGTATAGTTAACTGAATTTTCAGTTTTTGACACCACATTTGCTGGAATGAAATGAATACTACCTTATTGGAAAATATTGTTAAGTAACTGAGCGATGCTCGTAAATAATAGAGACATAATTATCTTGCACAAATTTAAGCCACATCTCACCATGCTTCATGTTTTCCTCTGCTGCCATTGATTCATACAGATCACTTTGGTTTGCTTCTTTTTATCAATTCATTTAAAATTATGAGAATGAAGAGAAAGATGAAGGCTAGTAGAGGGGACACCTCACATTTAGGAAGTTTTACCTTTGTCTGAAGTGAGAGAAAGGAAAGGCGTGATGAAATTTTGCAATATGCGTGAATCTGAGTAGTTCTGGCACCTTGTGTATAGCTAGCTAGATCCCCACTATTCCTAGGCGTCTTGGCTGCATGTGTAGAATTCAGTAAGAGGAATTAAGAAAACAGAGTGGGGATGAATAGCCATGTGAACTTACAAGACAGAGACATTAGCTGTATGGAAGGAATAACAAACCGGACTAAAGGTTTGTAGGTAATTAAACATTTTTGTGGAAAATCATTTCACTGGTAGTTTTGTAAGCTGTGATTACTCATTCTTGACAGATGGTAGATCTCTCATGTGAGTGTTAGGTTCATTTCTAATGATGCTTTCAGTATGGAGACTGTATAACATCAGATGGTAAGATTATTGATTTGAAAACCTTTAAGTAGTCGTGACATAATATATGTGTTAAGAGGGACTGAGGAAAATGATGGAAAACCTCAGACAGATTAGCAGTTTTCTTGGCCAGGATGGAAACTGAGCACCTCCTGAATACAAATCTATAGCATTAAGTCTAGACCAATCAGTTTGGTAGGTTCACGGTTACTTAGTCCTTTTACAGTATACTAATGGAAATATTGAAATTGAGACCATTGTATGACGTGATGCACCACTCAAATCTGTAGTTTGTTCATGTGCTGACTTGCAGTTGCACTGTCTGTCTACCAATTCTTTGGTTTACTGAGGTTTGACATAGCCATGTGCATTGGATTTTTAAAAGATTTCTCGTTGCCAATTTTCATTGTCCTTTGGCTGTAAATATGGCCAGTGTGTTTGTGAGTTTATTAGCCTTCAGGAAGAGAGAGCTGTCATGTTGAAGTTACCACTAAATTTTGTAACGTTTATATTACAGGCAGCAAATGCATTCTTGGCTCAGAGGATATCAAGTATTAATTCACTGTCAGCTGTATGTGAAGCAACTGGTGCAGACATCTCTGAGGTGGCTCGAGCAGTTGGTTTGGACTCTAGGATAGGATCAAAATTCCTGCAGGCATCTGTTGGTGAGTGGGCAGGCCTATTAAATTAATGAGAGTTGAACAGCATACCCAGGTATAGAATATATTGCAATAAATGGTAAGAGATGGTAATAGATGACTGATAATTTTTTCATCACATGAAAGGGATGCATTCCATGAAAGTCATCTGTTAAGTAAGATTTTATTATACAAATGAAGAATTTACAGTTAATTTCAAGGCAATAATTAGTCATACATATTCATTTAATACCATTAATGCTTATTTTAAGTGAACAGTATTATTTAAAGCAAAAATAGTGTGATGCGTTGCTCTATGGAGGACATCCCCTCCCTCCCTAGTGGTGATGTGGCGGCGTCGACCGCTGTTGATGCTGTGGTTGCGGGACGGTCAGGGTTCCGCCCCCCTACCCCGCAGTGACATGGCAGTGCTGGCCACTGTGATGTGGCAGGTGAGTCAGCGCTCCGTCANGCGGTGACGCGGCAGAGCTTCCTACTGTGACGTGGCATGTGATGCCGCTGTTGACACAGGTAACAGGCAACAGCGAACGCTATAAAATGCCGGCTGAGCAGTATGTGAGACAGGCAGTGTGTGATCAGGAGGGACACAGTTAAAATGTAGCCGCCACCGGAGACAGTCGAATTGGAACAGTCGCCGAGTTCAGTTGTGGTGGAAAGAAGAATACCGGAACGTGAAGAATACCGATAGTGTGAGAAGTTACCGGGAGCGTGTAATACAGTGACACTGGTATAGCTCCTGTATCATACTGTGAATATATGTAGACTATTGAGGACAGAGTGGACAGATTATTGTGTAGGGTTGTAAATTGTGTAAACCCATAACAGTGTTATAATTAATTATAGCCAAGACTTGTAGGTTGTTAAATAAACCAATTAACAATCTGAACGGCGTCTTCAGTGGCAAAACACGTTACAATACGCTGTAAGGGAAAGAGAGAAGGATGAAATGATTTAGATAAAATGAAGTGACAATCTCTGACATCAGTGAGTGATGATTTATTCACTGGAAGGAACTGAAGGCTGAAGGTGAGTTCGCATTGTGTGTTTTCATTTATCAGAACTCTTTAATGGGTGCAAGAAATAGATACCATTTTTGCAATAGTTATGTGGGAATATTCCCACAGCATCTGGCAGAAAATCATCACCCCTTTCAGAAAGTGCCAAACAGGCAGCTGTGACCAAAGCGACGCAGTATTTATACATCACTCAATGTCCAACCCACTTGCAGATCATCATATGCACTAACCAATCACATTGCTGGCAGCACTCATATTTAAACAACACTCGATGTCCAGCCCACATTTAGATCATAACGTGCCATAGCCAATCAACGCTCACAATCGCAACTGCATGTTTCGCTCCTCCATCAAGCATGGTATAAACGGCAGAGCCCAAAGCTTGCAATCATCAGTCAACACACTCAGTTCAGAGCGATCAGTCGTCAGAAGCATCAGCTCTTCACTGCGACCAGGCAACTGACGTAGTTGCCGCAAGCCTCCAGCGACCAGGTAACCAAAGTAGTAGCCGCAAATCTCCAGTGACCAGGCAGCGAACGCAGCTGCCACAACGCCAGCAACTGGCGGAGGCAGCCGTTTCTACCGGCGTACGCAGCATTGCATCACCGTCCAGACAGGCCAGCTGAACGGCTGTAAGAATCCGCCTACTACGGAGGAGTGAAATCTGCCGGCACACTTGCAGTGGAGGTGCAAACAGTGAGGTGAATCAGTGAGATTAGGCAAATAGCAAGCACATGTGGTGAACATTAATAACGAACCCACAGTTAAATGAACATTTATTTATTTATTGTTTGTAAAATTAGGAGTTAAATGTAGTTTAGAATTAAAATTAGGTTCTTTAACTCAGAAGCAGAATTAGGCTTAAACAGGTAACCGCTAGTATGTGCTCATTAATACATTTCCACCCATCTCAGTGATTACCTTGATAATCTTCTTCTGTGTGGACAGGTCTGAGAATCACTGGTGTTGATGTGGGTATTGTTTCAGTATTTTTTCCCCCTCTTTGTTTCTGAAATGAACATTGTCTTGGTGATTGGGGAGATGCTGTATTAGTTGGTTTTAATAGTAGAAGGCAAGGAAGTACTAAAGATATCATACAGTATATGGCTATCACTTGTATTCAGAAGAGACATACTTTCAAAATGACTGAGTCTTAGAGACTGTACCTCACAAAAACAATGGTAAGGAATGTGCTGAATACCTCTATGAATATGTATTTGTAAACTTTATTTGAATTGTAGGATTTGAGGTTTTCACAGCAGTGACTATGAAAAATACCGTCTTCTTGGATGTGGCTCTGTGTAGGTATTGTATTGTGGCTCACCTGCTCATGCTTATTCCTCACTCATGGATTTTTCATTTTTTCTTCTACCCTGAAGATGGAGGCAATACGTTCCTCTGGAATGTCAGTTTATACAATATCTATATGGCACCACATCCCAGAAGATGGCATTCTGTATTTGAATTGATTGAAACTTAGTGTGGGGTAGCCCAGTCACTG
The DNA here is from genome assembly GCF_002891405.2 of Cryptotermes secundus. Classification (NCBI taxonomy): domain Eukaryota; kingdom Metazoa; phylum Arthropoda; class Insecta; order Blattodea; family Kalotermitidae; genus Cryptotermes; species Cryptotermes secundus. The sequence continues at coordinate 137,456 of NW_019729240.1, forward strand.
GAGTGACTAAGCCTCTGACAGGGTGACTGGAGTTCAAGTCCTGGCAGGTGTAGATATTATTCTCTTTGCCCCTGCATTCATACTGGCTCTGTGATACACTCAGCCTCTTACCCATGTGGTTCTGGAGGCTTTGCCCTTGAAAATAAAGCACCTGGAACATGAAGCATTGTCTAATGCCAAGGTTAAGACTGCATAGACTTAATTTTTCTTCCCTCTACTTGTTTTCATGGTATGGTGTTTAGGCAGAGGCAGCTTAGCTTACCTTTAGCTTACTGAATAGGTTTTAATTATTTCAGGTTTTGGAGGCAGTTGTTTCCAGAAAGACATTCTGAACTTGGTGTATATCTGTGAATGTTTGAATTTGCCAGAAGTGGCAGCATACTGGCAGCAAGTAAGTAGTAGAGTTTATCCGGGTTACTATTTGCTACTTCTAGTTAAGCAATGAATAAAAATGTAAAACAAACATATTTGGAAGAATCTTCTTCATACTGAAAGTCATGAGCAACAATTTTTTGTAAGGTAACATGCTTTATTATTGACAAACTAACTACACCATCACAATCTACAGACCTTTCTTCATTTTTCCACATAATCGCCACTTCTTTGTACACATTTCTTCCAGCGCTCTGGGAGTTTGAAAATTCCCCTTCTGTAAAATTCCATTCCAGCCATCCAAAGACACTGACGCACTGCTTTCTGAATTGCCTCCCCTGTCTCAAAACGTTCTCCACACAGCTGATTCTTCACAAATCCGAAAAGATGGTAGTCAGAGGGTGCCAGATCAGGCCTATAGGAAGGGTGTGGAAGAACTTCCCACCCCATCTTTGCAATTGCTTCCAATGTGAGGCGAGCGGCATGGGGGCAAGCGTTGTCATGCAGGATGATGATGTTTCATCCCGGACATTTATCATGCAATGCACAACGGAGCTTCTGCAGCATCTGGACATAACAAGCAGCATTGATGGTTTGCCCAGGTTCCAAGAATTCTGCCAGAATAAACCCCTCTGCATCCCAGAAGACTGTGCCCATCACCTTTGCAGCTGATGGCACTGTCTTTGCCTTCTTTTTTGATGGAGAATGCAAATGGTGCCATTCCATACTCTGCCGTTTCATTTCAGGCTCGAAATGGTGAAACCAGCTTTCATCACCTGTCACAATACAAAGCAAAAAAATCATCACCTTTGTGTCGATATCTCTGCAGCAGTTCTGAGGTGATGGCTTTTCACTGACCTTTGTGGTCTTCGGTCAATAACCACGGGACCCAACGAGCACAAACTTTCCTATAGCCCAAGCTTTCAGTCACCTCTACTGCACTGTGCCCTATTCCAAGTTTTCGGGCTATTATGTCCACAGTCACACACCTGTCATCTTCAATGATCTCATCCACTATTTCCTTGTTGCGTTCAGTTGAGGCTGTTTGGGATGACCGCTCCGAGGGTCATCTTCAATGGTGATGTTCCCATCTTTAAAATGTTTCACCCATCTTCAAACACTGCTCGCACCCATGCACACACTTCCATAAGCACGCTGAAGTCTCTGGTGAACTTCTGCAGCAGGGATTTCCTCTTTCACAAGAACTTCGATGACAGCACGCTGGCGAAACAACATATGGTTGTCAGCCATTTCGTTAGGAGTGATACTGGTCACGTGATACAAGCTATTGACGTCACAAGACACTCAAGGTTAACACAACAGCTGGTTCCACCTACCACCATACTCTCTTTCGTCTGCTGTTCCCAGGTTGCATGCAAAAAAAAGTTGATCATGACTTTCGGTACGACCTACGTAATTGTCACTGTAAAGAAGTAATGACATTAGAATTAAGAAACTAAAGTATAATGTTTTCCTTAGAACTGTTAAAGAGGATTTGAATAGCAGCTAGAAACTCTACTGCAATGCTTTGACATTGCTTTTAATAGCTGTGGCTGCCATGCCTATTGGCAAAAGTACAAAATATACTTCTGTGGGTGTGGGTTTGATTCCCACTTCTGACACCACAATGTCATGTATGAGGGGTTTGCATGATGAATGTAACGGCTGCTGGGTTAAATTATTGGATTTATGTGCACTTTGATTACAATTACAACCAATTATAACAGCACACAATCAATGGCTGCTGATGAATCACTCCATTCCTTACTGGACTACGAGTGCCTTCTATATCTGCTTGCTAGTCATTACTTGGTAACAAATTTTAGCTGGTTAACACTTCACAGCTGAACTCTGAGCTTTCTCGCATAACCTCCCTTTATAACTTCGGTAGTATCAAATAGAATCCACCACCTCGAACAGTTAGATGTCATTCTGTTGTATCCTTTGCAGTGGAAATGCATGCTAGCAAGCCATTGCATAGCAAATGGACTTCCACTTATTCATGACTATTCTGGCTTTCTGGTGGTGTGTATTGAACCTTTGCATAGCAATGGCCATATTCATCACAATATCTTTAGATATTCCATATTAGTCAGTGGGAGAAAACAGGAAACTGGCAGAAAAGTTATGTTTTATATGCATATTTGATATTAAAATAAGATGTTTTATCACTGGAATTGCTTCATCAGAAGATGCAGAAATACTGATGCTAATCTTTAAGTATCTTGTCATGGATATGATTTCATGGATAAAATCTTTGTGATCCATATTGTTAAGGTGTCTGTAGGCTCCTCTTGGATAAGTGCTTCTTTTCTGAGCTGTCTGTGTGCATTACTATTATGTATAGATAATGCTGTCATTTCAGGTGATAGACATGAACGAATATCAGAAGTCACGCTTCTCAGCTAAAGTGATTGAATCACTGTTCAACACAGTTTCTGATAAGCAGATAACAATACTTGGATTTGCCTTTAAGAAGGATACTGGTGACACCCGAGAGTCACCAGCCATTCATGTGGCCACAACGCTACTTGATGAAGGAGCTAAACTTCATATTTACGATCCCAAGGTCAGGATACACAGACTACAGTTAGCTCTTTCTGTGTGTGTGGAGTCGAGTAGCATGTGGTAGAAGTAAAAATATCAAATTCTGATTCTTCATTTATCAGTGCAAATTTGTATGCAGCTCAAAATCATCTAAAAGCTGGGGCATTTTTTAACATCTGTCAAATAATTGTATTATATTTTAGCATCCTGTTGCGTTGATATATCTTCTGTAGTCTCTCTATAATGCAAGAAGTTAATAACATTAATTCACATTTAATTCATACAATGATCATTAAGTCATAAAATGTTATTAAGTTATTAAAATATATCTATACACATGTTATTGTTATGGTGCTACATGTTTCAGCCTTACAAGGCCATATTCAGGAAACATTTAAAGATTCTAATTCACTATACGCTAATCAAATAGTATTCCTAAGATATGTCTTTGATGTCCCTTCATATTTTTTGAATTGTGGCTGTTTCTGTGTCATATT
>NW_019729241.1:0-3268 GCF_002891405.2 Cryptotermes secundus
TGCTAGCTAGCTAGCATTGCGTTGCTAGTTTGCTAGCTTAGCTTTACTTGCTTGCTTGCTTTCTTTGCGATTATTGCTTGCTAGCTTTGTGTTGCTAGCTTGTTAGATTGCTAAATTTGGGTTCCAAATTTGCTAGCTGTGCGTTGCTATCTTGCCAGGTTTGCGTTTCTAGCTAGCCATCTTTGCGTTGCTAGCTTGCCTGCTTTGAATTTATAGATTGCCAGATTTCCTTTGTTAGCATTCCAGCTATGCTTTGCTATCTGGCAAACATTGCTTTGCTAGCTTGCCTGCTTTGTGTTGCTACCTTCCAGCTTTCCGTTTCTAGCTTGCTAGCTTTACGTTGCTATCTTGTTAGCTTTTCATAGCTTGCTTGCTTGATTTGCGTTTTTCATGCTAGCTTTGCGTTGCTAGCTTGCTAGCTTTTCGAAGATAGATAGCTAGCTTTGCGTTGATAGCTTGCTAGCTTGCTATATATGCGTTGCTAGCTTGCAAGCTTAGCGTTCCTAGCTTGCCAAATTTGCGTTGCTAGCTTGCCATCTTTGTATTCCTAGCTTGCTAGATATGCGTGACAAGCTTGCTAGCTTTCCGTTATTAGCTTGCTAGCATTGATTTGCAAGCTTGTAAGCTTTACATTGCTAGCTTGCTTGCTTTGCTTTGCTTGCTTGCTTGCTTTGCGTTCCTTCCTTGTTAGTTTTGAATTCCTAGCTTGCTAGATTTGCGTTGCTAGCTTGCTAATTTGGTTGCTAGTTTGCTAGATTTGCTTTGCTTGCTTGCTTGCCGTTTCTTGCTTGATAGCTTCTCGTTGTTAGCGTGCTAGATTTGCGTGGCTAGCTTGCTAGCTTTGAGTTGCTATTTTGGTAGGCTTGGGTTGCTAGATTTCTAGATTGCTAGATATTCGTTGCTAGCTTCATAGCTTTGCGTTGCAATCTTGCTAGCTTTTCGTTGCTAGCTTGCCAGCTATGCCTTGCTACCTTGCTAGCTTGGCGTTCCTAGCTTGGTAACTTTGCGTTGCTAGCTTGCTGGATTTGAGTTGCTAGCTTGCTAATTTTGAGTTGTTATCTTGGTAAATTTGCGTTGTTAGCTTGCTAGCTATGCGTTCTATCTTGCTAAATTTGCGTTGACAGGTTGCTCTTTTGGCCTTGCTAGCTTGCTAGCTTTGCGTTGCTAGCTTTATAGCTTTGCGTTGCTAGCTTCCTAGATATGCGTTGCTAACAAGCTAGATTTGCGTTTCTAGCTTCCTAGATATGCGTTGCTAGCTTGCTAGATATGCGTTGCTAGCTTGCTAGATATGCTTTGCTAGCTTGCTAGCTTTGCTTTGCTAGCTTTCCAGCTTTGCGTTGCTAGCTTCCTAGCTTTCCGTTGCTAGCTTGCTAGATATGTGTGTTAGCTTACCAGCTTAGTGTTGCTAGCTTGGCAGCTATGTGTTGCTAGCATGCCAGTTTGCGTTGTTAGCTTGCCAGCTTTGCGTTTCTACCTTTCTAGCTTTCCTTTTCTAGCTTGCTAGCTTTGCGTTGTTAGCTTGCTAGCTTTGCGTGCTTGCTTCCTTGCTTCGCTTTTCTTGCTTGCTACCTTTGCGTTGCTAGCTTCCTAGCTTTGCGTTGTTAGATAGCTAGCTTTGCGTTGTTACTTTGCTAGCATGCTAGATATGCGTTGCTAGCTTGCCAGCTTAGAGTTGCTTGCTTGACAGATTAGCGTTGCTATCTTGCAAATTTTGAGTTGCTAGCTTGCCAGCATTGCGTTCCTAGCTTGTTTGATTTGTGTGGCTATCTTGCTAGCTTTGCGTTGCTACCTTGTTAGTTTTGTTTTGCTAGCTTTATAGCTATTCGTTGCTACCTTGCCTGCTTTGAGTTGCTTGCTTGCTAGCTTTGCGTTTGTAGCTTGCTAGCTTTGCGTTTCTAGCTTGCTAGCTTTGCGTTGCTAGCTTGCTAGCTTTGGGTTGCTAGCTTGGTAGCTTTGCGTTGCTAACTTCCTAGCTTTTCTTTGCTAGCTATGGGTTGCTACATTGTAATCTTGCTAGATTTGCGTAGCAAGCTTGCTAGCTTTGCAATGATACCTTGCTATATTTGCGTTGCTACCTTGCTAGCTTTGAGTTGCTAGCTTGTTAGCTTTGCGCTGCTACTTTGCTATCTGGCTAGATTTGCGTAGATAGCTTGCTAGCTTTTCTTTGCTACCTTGCTAGATTTTCGTTGCTAGCTTGCTAGCTTTGCGTTGCTAGCTTGAATGTTATGCGTTGCTACCTTGCCAGCTTTGTTTCCTAATTTGCCAGCTTGCTTTGTTAGCTTTCCAGCTGTGCGTTTCTAGCTTGCCAGCTTTGCTTTGCTAGGTTGCTATCCTTCCGTTGCTAGCTTGCTATTAGTGCGTTGCTAGCTTGCTAAATTTGCGTTGCTATCTTGCTAGCTTTAGGTTGCTAGATTGCTAGCTTAGCGTTGCTAGCTTGCTAGATTTGCTTTGCTAGCTTACCATCTTGGCTTTGTTTGCTTGCCAGCTTTGCGGCAAGATTTGCCGCTATATTTGCTAGATTTGCGTTGCTACCTTGCTAGCTTCTGTTGCTAGCTTGCTAGGTATGCGTTGCTAGCTAATCAGCTTTGCGTTGTTAGTTTGCCACATTTGCGTTTCTAGCTTACCATATTGCGTTGCTCGCTTGCCAGAATTGCGTTGCTAGCTTGCTAGATTTGCGTTGCTGGCTTGCCAGTTTGCGTTGCTAACTTGCCAGCTTTGCTTTGGAGGCTTGCTAGATTTGCGTGGCTAGCTTGCTAGTTTTGCGTTTCTACCTGGCTAGATCCCGTTGCTCTCTTGCTAGCTTTGCGTTGATAGCTTGCTAGCATTTCGTTACTACTTTGCTAGCTTTGAGTTGCTTGCTTGCAAGGTTTGCAATTATTGTTTGCTAGCTTTGCTTTTATAGCTTGCTAGCTTTCCGTTGCTAGCTTGCTAGTATTGCGTTGCTAGCTTGCAAACTTTGTTTTGCTACCTTGCTAGCTTTGCGTTGATAGCTTGCTAGCTTTGCGTTGTATCTTGCCTGCTGTGCGGTGCTATCTTGCCAGCTGCACTCTGCTAGCTTTCCATTTTTGCGTTGCTAGCTTGCCAGCTTTGCGTTGCTACCTTGCTAGCTTTGCGTATCTAGCTTGTTAGCTTTGGGTTGCTAGCTTGCTACCTTTGCGTCGCTAACTTGGTAGTTTTTCGATGCTAATTTCCCAGCTTTGCATTACTCGCTTGCTAACATAGCGTTGCTAGCTTGCTAGCTTTACGTTGTTTGCTTGCTTTGCGTTTC
>NW_019729242.1:0-727 GCF_002891405.2 Cryptotermes secundus
GCAAATAGGAAGTATCATTCCGGTTGGATGTGTACTGGGGTTACCCAAAATAATAAAAACAGTAGGGATAAGACTGCTTTCAAAGAAAATATAAAAAGAAAACAAGCCGACTCTCCAAAAAGTACAAAACAAGAAAATGACCAACAAAACAACCAAAAACAAAAACAAACCCGGATTCGGCGTTATCTGAGGCGGATTGATTTATTTTTCTTTTTGGCGCGTTTTGAGTTTGGTTTGGGCAAATTATTGTTTTGTTGTTGTATTTTACTGATTTAATATTTTAAATTATAGTTTACTTGTACTGTGGGGGTTTATTTATTTGTTTTTGTAAGTTGTCTTTGGTTGTCGTACCCCAAGAAAATAATACAAAATAACAATCTCATAAACAAAATACTCGCATACTCAGCAAGAAAAATCAAAGCAAACCCCCCTGCGCCATACTCAATATTAAAACCGGAAACTAATTCAGACTCACCTTCGGTAAAATCAAAGGGGGTGCTATTAGTTTCAGCCAAACAAGAAATAAACCAAACCAAAGAAGAGGAAAAGTAAAAAAAATCAGTCACAAATAAGACTGAAAATAATGAAAACTGACCAAATCATAACCACAAACCAAAAAAACAAAAGACAATAAAATCAATGCCAAACTTAACCGCAGCAGTTATAGTTCTAACTTATACGCTATCCAAAAAAAATATCGAAGACCGAGAAAAAAGATCACCATTCG
>NW_019729243.1:0-34255 GCF_002891405.2 Cryptotermes secundus
AACGGGCTAGTCTGTGTACGGGATCCAAGACAATAATATCCTGATGATCCTGATAGATCCTAAGAAACCATTCATACGTTTGGTCCTTATGCACAGGGCCAGATTTTAGAGGGAGGAACCTACGGAGCAAAAGTATGTATTTTAAATTACTGTGAAATAAGAAGTAGGTCTCTTGTCCGTGGAACATTCTAGGGTTGCGGATGGTTGGTCGGTGTATTAAAATGGTGTTGGCTGTTGCCAGGAGAGTAATTCTTTGCTTAAGGTCCCGTTAGATTTATGACCAATATTATTGTTCACCCTTACCCAGCCTCCTATCCAATGAGTAGATTTCCTCTGGGGTAAAGCTGCCGGGGCATGAAGTTGACCAGTCACCTCCATCTAGTGCATCTAGTGATAAGTTCAAGAATGGTATAGCTGGTCGAGCCATTCCTCGACTCTCCGGCATATCTTCATGGCATAATGCATAATTAATTTAGAATACCAACTCTTATCATTTTAGGTTTACTGCAAATATAAATAGTGTTCAAAAATCGCTTTGATTTCGATATCTAAAACGCTTACGAACAATTAATCATCTTTGTTTAAGTAATAGGTAGATAGCGGTAGGCGCGTTAGGTAGCGAGCAGTAGCGGTAGTGAGCGTAGTGAGCCTAGTGAGCGGTAATGTGGAGCATGTGGATCGTGAGGAGTGAGGAGCGGCTAGGAGGTGAGGAGTTTCTGTGGTGAGAAACGAGAGTTGTCATGTACAGAACTAGTGTAAGTTATGTAGAACCATTTTAAGCAGCATTAGAGATGATGTCTAGAATTACTGTTTATAAATATGTTTAAGCTTAAGTGTGTGGACTTGAAGTTATAGTGGTATATGTTGCTTCGTATGGTATTTTAGTATATATTTGAGGTTAGGCTGTGTACATTTTTGTTATCTCTGCAATTCGGCCGGAATTGCAGCACATTTGTTTATCAAACATCATTCTCCTTAAGTTAAGTCCATGTGTGGACGAAATGATTGGGGATCGTAAGTGTGGGTTTTGTCGCACTAAATCAACTTATCGGGTTTTTTTTTTGCATTCGTCGGCTACCTGAGAGAAAGTGGGAATGCAGTGAGACAGTACAGCAACTGTTCATATATAGTTCAAGAAAATATGATTCACGGTGTGATGAAACTAGTAAGGCTTATTAAAATGTGTTGAAATTAAATGTATAATTATGTCTGTATAGATAAACATTTGTCTGATGTTTGATCTATCAGAATGGTCTGAAACAAGGAGATGTTTATTGCCTTTGGGAGAAATGTGTACAAGGTTTTGGTGGGAAAGTCAGAAGGAAAGAGACTAGGAGGGAGTGTAGTATTAAGATGGATCATAGAAAAATATGATGTGGTACCGATTGAATTCATCTGGCTCAGGATAGGGACTGGTGGTGGGCTCTTATGAACATAGTAATGAACCTTCAAGTTCCATAAGGTGGTGGGTAAGTCTTGAGTAGATGGGCCACTGTTGGCTTCTCATGAAGGACTTGTCTCCATGGAGTCAGTTTTACGTGTGTATATGTGCTGTTTGGCATCTTGCGTTGCAAAGGTTAGGAAGATGGTTAGAGTGTTGCACTGAGAAGATCTCAGCCACCAACTAATAAGCCAACTTGCTGCATCCAACAGACCATCAAGTATTTTTGTTGGACCATGTATGTTGTGTGCTGCGGAATGACGAGCTGCACACAGTGTGCAACATTAAATTTATTACTTTATATTAAGATTAGTTTTGGAGCTATTGTAGTCATTTTGGTGTAAGTTTAGAATCAAAGGAATGGAATTTTGATGCATGTAAAGCAAATCCTGCATTCTGTCACTCTGCTTTGCCAAAATATATGATGTTTCATGGAAACAGTTTCACAAACTGAGACTGGGTGAGCTGCAGGTAGCCAGTTAAAATGCTTCTATCTGTTAGCTGTTTCATGTAACTAATACAGAGATTACTGGCTGTCATTGGCTATAAAACTCGATTCAACTTCTGTAGTGGTTGTATTCAGTGGCTTCAATAGGAGCAAGTGCACAATGTATGATTGTGCTTCCATCTCACAGCTGTTATGACAATGCTTACTGCCGATATTACTGTGAATAGTTCCCTCATTTATTACCCTTTGTATGCTTATTAGGGTAATTCAGAACTAAGGGTCCGTATTTCGTTATGTAATTATTTATTACCCTTTGTATGCTTATTAGGGTAATTCAGAACTAAGGGTCCGTATTTCGTTATGTAAGTAAAGTAACACTATACAGAGTAAATCATGTGGCTGAGCCATGATCTGTATTAACTTCACTTCTCCACATAGTGATCAAGTCTGTGTAGACACTTATAGTAATACATCAATTTGTTACGTTCTTCATAGAAAAAAAATGCACACTGGGCACATAACCATTTATTGACTTTATTTTGAACATCTTCACTGGAGTGGAAGCACTTACGTCTGAGGTGCTGTCTCATCTTTGAGAAGAGGTGTAATTCTGATGGTGCCAAATCAGGAAGAATTTACCAGCTCCAGGAGTTCAAGAGATGCACAGTCATGGCAGCACTGACAAATCCAGGATTGTCATGCAAAAGAACTGCTCTGGTCAATCCTAGTCTCTTGCACCAAAATGCCTCCTTGAGTCTCTTTAGAGTTTCCTGACAAGCAGCTTCATTTATTGTTGAATTTGGAAGTGTGAAATCAATCATAAGATCTCTGTGAATATCCCAGAAATCAGTAGCCTTCACTTTCCATTGTGCCATCCCTGATGCTCCTTCAGTGTTACGAGGAGTGTGGTGAAGGATTCTTAAGCAGAACTGTTACAGGAGATGAGACCTGGGTCTCCCACTGCCCCTCAGACCTGGAAGCATCCTCATTCTCCAGTCAAAAATTGAGGATAGTGCTGTATCCTGGGAAAGTGATGGCCAGTGTTTTCGGAGATGTTCACAGGGTTCTTATTGTCGATTTCACACCACCCAGTTCAACAGTAAATGAATCTGCTTGTCAGGAAGCTCTAAAGAGACTCCAGGAGGCTATTCAGTGCAAGAGACCAGGACTGTTGTCCAAAGGCATTCTTTTGCTTGACAGTGCTGGACTTCACGGTGTTGCCACAACTGTGAATCTCTTGAAGTACTGGGGTTGAGAAATTCTTCCACATCCACCATACAGTCCTGATTTGGCACCATCAGACTTCCTCCTCTTCCCAAATATGAGAATGCACCTCAGAGATCAGCGTTTCCACTCCCATGAGATGTTCAGAATTAAGTCAAAAAATGGTTCTTTGCTCAGAAGACATTTCTTTTCTCTTTGAAGGACATAACAAATTAATGTATCACTAAGTGGCCTCCGTAGTCTAGAGGTAACGTTCCCACCTCATGACTCGTGGTACGCGGGTTCAAACCCAGCGGAGGTCGTGGAATTTTTAAGGGCGGAAAAATTCAGGGAACAAGTCCTCCAGGAGGGACTTTAAGCCGTGGGTTCCATGTCGTAGCTTTACGGCATGTAAAAGAACCTCATATCTCAAAAGGAGGTCACTGAACCAAATTCAAGGACGTTTCCCGCCCAACAGTAGTCTCTAATGCCTCTGATAGATGGGGGAAGCATTATAGATACCGCCAAGCAAGTAGAGGCTGAACTCGCTTGCTCGGTCGGGACTGATGGTACGCACCAATATCGGTAGGGTATAGAGACTGGTAGAATGTCATAGAGGGAAGCACAATAGATCAAACTGGTCGCGGTGCATGGGGAAACCCACCCTCTCCAATTACTAACTAACTAATGTATCACTATTATAAAAGTCTAAACAGACTTGGCCACTATATGGAGAAGTAAAGCTAATATGAGACCATATCTTAGCCTCATGAGTTGCTTTTTGTATTGTTATTTTACTTAAATAAAATACAGGGACCCTTACTATTTTAATTACCCTTGTATATATGTGTCTGTGAATTCACAGCACTCTAATGTGCAGTGTGCCGATGCATAAGAATTTTAGTATGCAGCCATGGTGTCAAGTAGCAAGAAATGTTTGAATCCTAGTGATATTTCTGGAATTTAGGAAGCAATGAATTAGTAAGTATTGGCAACCTATGGTGGTAGAAGAAATGTATATTGTCCTGGCACATTTCTTGCTTATGGGAATTCTACAGAAGTCCAGTCTGAGATTGAACTTGTCATGAAATTGGCCTGTAGCAATGTCCACTTTTGGTTCTGTCATTTCCGAAGGCAGTTGAAAGCATCTGCAGATTTCTGCATTTCATAGAATATTTCATTGAATATTTGGAAGACCACAAAAATTGTTCCTATCTATCCTATCATAACCCATATAGATTCAAAATTCCAGACTTTTTGCCTACCAGAACAAGAAATTTCCAGTGATGAGTCATGTCTTGTTGAAGGTCCGTCTGTCAAACAGTACTGTCTGTCGAAATCACAGTTCAGAAAATACTAAGAAATACAATGTAGACAGAGAAACATCTCAAGGGAAGATTACATGACAACAGATCTAATCACATATATACTTACACTGTTAATAATTCCTCAGTTCTTCTTTAAATATGAGTATGAGTATGAAGGGTGAGCCATAGAAACTGTCCCTCTCACTATGACCTTCAGTGATCTGTTGTGCTTCCCCTTTGGATTAACCCTCTATTAATCCTACACTTAGAATGAAATGTAGGACTTTATTTTTGGGGGCGTCATTAAAGTCTCTTGGTTCCATGAAGAATTGACCCAGGTGGCGATAAGCTACAGCCTCACAGTCACATTAGATGTGTGTGGCTGATTCATCTTGTAGGCACTTTTCTGTCAGCCCCAGTTTGAAAAGGTGCCCTTTCAGGTGGCAGTGTCCAGTAAGTAATCCTACCACCCATCTTAATTGATCTCTGTTTAATTGTAACAGGTCCCTCGTTCTTTTGGCAGAGGGTCCTGGTATAAATCCTTTTGCCTGTTTGAGTCCAGTTGTGGATTTCCAGTGTTTTTTTGTGATTTCTGTTAGTCCAGTCCCTGGACGCTTTCTTGGCAACTCCAATTGAGATGCCTCAAGCTGGTTCAGGTCCTATGAATGGTTGTTCAGATCCTGTTCTTGCCAGCTGATCTGCGGTTTTATTCCCAGCAGTACCCTCCTGGCCTGGCACCCATATCAGCTTAACTCTGTTATGCCTGGCCAGTTGTGTGGGGGATTGGTGGCAATCCCAAACCAATTTTGAAGTGATTTGATGTGTACCAAGTGCTTTGATTGCAGCTTGACTATCTAATAGAATATAGAAATTCCTATTTTTGTAGTTTCTATCTAAATTCTCAACTGCACATGCCTTAATGGTGTACACTTCTGCCTGTAATACTGTTGTATACTGACCAAGGCTGAAACTATGTTTCCTCGCTGTTCCATCACAATACACTCCAGCTCCAGTGCCTTTATTTGTCTTGGAACCATCTGTATACCAGATTAGTCCTCCCTTTCTATCGGGTTGAAACCCCTCTTTCCATTCACTTCTATCAGGAAATCTGATCGTGAAGGGTCTATCATAAACATGTTTTGGTATCATTTTATCAGATCCCATCTGTAGGATGGGTTCCTTTTTCATGTCCTGAATCATGTATGCATGTCCAGACCCTTCAGATTTAGGTCTTCATTGATCATTGCAATGTAATCTGTAATTTCCTAACTTGGCCTCTGCTTCCATCTGCAGATGCAAGGGGGGGAGTCCTAGTAGTATTTCCATTGCAGATTTTGGAGCTGTTCTCATTGCTCCTGTAATTCCTAAGCAGACCATCCTTTGCAATTTGCTTAGTTCAGCCTGACTTGTTTTAAGTTTAACTCTAGGCCACCATAGGCAACATAGGTAATTATGGGTCTTACTACAGCAATATATATCCAATACACCACCTTTGGTTTCAGTCCCTAGGTTTTTTGTAACGTTCACAAGGCCATATATAGGCCTTGTTAATAGCCTTGTCCAGCTGTTTTTTCCATATCAGTCCCTTGTCTAATGTTATTCCGAGGTACTTGACTTCACTGGATAACCAGATCGCTTGACTGAAGAGGATTGGTACCTTAAGCCCCTTGATATTCCTCCTCCTAGTAAAGGGTATAATTACCGTCTTGTTTGGATTGATAGACAAGTTTGTTCTTTCGCACCACTGTTGTTGTGTGTGTAGGGCTGTTTGTAAGACCTCTGACACAGTATAAGGGAATTTCCCATTTATTAGGATTGCTATATTGTCAGCCTATCCTACTGTGAAATGACCTTTACTGTTGAGCTCCCAAAGAAGATCATCCACTACCAGGCTCCACAGCAGAGGGGAGAGAATACCTCCCTGCAGACACCTTCTCGCTGCAGACTCTCTCAGGATCTCTCCAGGCGATGTAGCACTTATATTCCTGCTTTTCAGCATAGCACAGATCCATCTGCATATTGCAGGCTCAGTGCCATGCCTTTCAGCGGCCTGTTTTATTGTGTCAAAAGAGGTTCTGTCTGAGGCTCCCTCTGTGTCAAGGAATGCTCCAAGGGCTATATCCTTGTGTTCACTGGCATTTTCTCTGTTTGTAACCACACCATGAAGTGTGATTTCAGTAGATTTACCTATTTGGTAAGCATGTTGGTTTCGGTGAAGAGAATGAATCTTCAATGCACCGTCCCTAATGTAATGTACTTTCTCCATCGTTTTCAAAAAAGAAAGACGACAGGCTGATAGGACGATAAGCCTTAGCCTCGGTATAATCAAGTTTCCTGGTCTTCTGTATAAATGTCACTTTGACTTGCCTCCAGGCCATAAGGATAAACCCATGCACCATGCAGGCTCTGAATATGCAGCATAGGTGTGGGACTAAATGTTCCATTCCTTGCTGCAGAAGTTCTGGAAAGATTTCATCTGTTCCCGCAGACTTAAATGGTTTGAATGTACCTAACACCCATCTACTTTTTGATTGATTGATTGATTACCTGACCAGCCAGGCCCCAGTCTCACCTGTTCGTTATGTGTCTACATATGCCAAAGTTCTGCTGGACCCACCCGTCTTCTGAATCGTCAGTCAGCTGTGAATCAGGGAAGTGAACTCTGAACAGTTCTTTCAGTGTCCCTTTCCCAGTTTGGGTACACATACCATCAGGCAGCTTGATAGTACTGCCCTTGTTGGTCACATGTTTTGCCATGACCCTCATGATTCTGGCACTGTCTGGTTCATCGCTGATCTCCTGGCAGTGCCTCCTCCATGACGATCACTTGGCTTTCCTTATTTCTTTATTATAACATTTGTGGGCTTCCTTGTAGGTGTCCCACAGCCCTGTTCTTTTTGCTATAGTAAATAGCTTTCTTGTTCTAGCTCTTAGCCCACCCAGCTTGTTATTCCACCAAGGTGCATTCCTTGGTAGGTGAGTGGTCTTGGCTGGACAATTATGATAATAGGACAAGATGATGGCATGTTGCAGCTGGTCAACAGATCGATCTATGTCCCTTATTGTGCATATATTTTGCGAAATAATCGCCAGATTCACCTTTAGGTTGTCCTTGTACAACTCCCAATTGGTTCTCCTAGGATTCCTAAAGGTAACTTGTTTTGTTGTTATGCTGCCTATTAGAAAGCATAGGTCTCTGTGGTCCAATAAAGATGGCTCGCCGGATACATGCCAATTACTTACCAGGTTTTCTATTTTATCTGTTCCTAGTGTCAAGTCAATAACCTCCTTCCTATTGCGGACCACAAAGGTAGGTTCATTATGATTTAGAATATTCAGGTTTGAGCTCACCAGAAATTCCATAAGGCTTCTCCCCTTGGATTGGTGTCACTGCTCCCCCACATGATGTGGTGTGCGTTGGCATCACCCCCAATGATGAGTTGCTTTTTCCTGCTCTAGTAGTAGTCTGTCATGTCCCTCATTTCCTTAGTTGGTGGTGGTTCATCTGAGTCATATGAAAGGTAGACTGAAGCAACAAGCAGCTCAATTCAACCATCTCAATACGTGTATGTTATCCTCACCACCGTTGCATCCCTAGAACAGAGCTCCAGCAAAGGTAAGGCATTAATATGATTCCTGATATAAACACAGGATCTTGCATTCTTGCCAGGTGCAGTAGATTAAATTCTTGTCCCTGTGTTTGTTAAACCTCTTATTTGACCCTTGTATAATCAAGGTTCCTGAATAAGTACTACGTCTGTCTTTCCCTCAGCTAGCTGCTGGCACAAAGTTGCTGTGGCTGCTTTGCTGTGGTGTAAATTAATTTGAAGGAATGTCATGTTATGTATTGTGTATGTGTATGTGTTTGCTGTTCCTTCTTAGTCTCAGACTGGGTTCCATTTGAGGGGCTCCCCTGATCTGCTCTGCTTTGGTCTGAAGGAGTGGGTACATCATCCCCCTCCCCCTCAGAGCCTGATTTTGAAGATGCTGTGACTATCACAGTTTCTCTTTGGTGCTGAGCCTCAGGGTCTTTCAGCACCTTAACAGTCCCCTGTGAGAGCCCTGTGAATATCTTATATCCAGTCCTCTGTATAATGGTATACAAGTCCTGATCCATAAGTAGGATAAGCCGCTGGCCTTTCAGCTCAGATTGCTTATCAAATTATCTCCAGTGCTCAGTATGGAGTCCAGGATTAAGATGTGCAGTCCAATTCAGTAGCTCTTCCTGATTCTGGGCAACTTTGTACCTAATCCTGAGAGCCACCTTAACAGGCTTGGGTAGGTTCCTGGCATCAGTAGCCTTCAGCCTGTAATCGTCGATGGCTTTGATAAGCCACTGACCAGAGTGTTGAACGGCACATATATAAATAAGTGCACCTCCCTCCAGTCTGTAGGACTTCAGGTGTGGTAGTTCTCCTAATGGAGTCCTATGTAACACCCCTCCCAGTACATCCAGAATGGAGTTCTGGTAATCTTCTGTTAGCTTATCTTCAGGATATGTTTCCCTGAAGATAGCTACCTTTATGTTGGTCACAGCCTCCTTGTAGGTCCCTGGTCCCTTAGTGTCCCTGGGCCTTTTTGGAGCGCTGACCATTTCTGTGGGGTACTGCCCTCTGACCTTGGCCTCTTAAAGGTTCCGGTAGGCGTTTCTCCCTACTTGGGCGAGCATGCATTTCCTGGTTGCTGAATGCCCCTAGTTCCTGCTTTGCTTGCCCTAGTTCTTTCCTTTTTAAGTTTCCGTCTGGCGGATCCGGACAGTGCATTTTTCGCCAGACAGAGTCCAATTACTCCAGAGACTAGGTGTCCCAGACTATCTCCTACTGTAGGTATGCTAGAAGTACTAGCTCCCTGCAGTGGTATATCAGAACTACTGACTCCCAAGGGAGTGGTTTCTGGTTTTGCCTTGGGCAGGTTTCGAACCACTGGTTCGTCCCTGTCTTTGGCTGAAATTTCAACAGCGGGTTCGCTGCTTGCAACCAGGCACCTTAACAGTGTACCAGAGCTTCCTGCCCCCTGCTGAAGTATTTCTCATAGGGATCCCCTTGGAGGGGAGCCCCTCTTCTGTTTAAGGTCCTTATGACTTCTTTTTATTTTGGTACCTTTCATTTTGGTCCCACGAGTTATGGGGATATGGGTCACCACCTGCAGTGTCCCATATGGGTGGAAGGCATGAATACAACGGGGTGCTGCCTGGTGCCCCGAGGGGACCGTTCATGACACCGACTAATAACCACCCCAGTGCCATGCAGCCCTCAGCATGATGCCTTATACCTTAGCTTAGGTGGTTCGGTCCTGTTAAAGATAAACCCTCACAAGCCTCCAGGACCAAGAGTGCTCGATTGGGAGAAGGGGGGGTATCTCAGATGATCAATGGGAGTGCGACACTGGCAAATCATGAGATTGCAACCAGGGAAACCTGCATGGTTGGTCAGACCGTTTTAGAGCGTTGAGCCCAAAGGCTTGCGGCACCTTATCTGTACTCTAGACCCAAGAGTCATTATGCTGCCACATGGGAGGCTCCAGTTGTAATGCCATTGCCCTTTATGGGAACTTAGCCACCAGTCCCAGTTAATCATACTAGTCCAGACCCCGAGACTGTCGTTGCCCAGCGGGACCACGAGGAGGTGTCCCAAGGGTGTGTCCCGATGAATCCCTGGTCCATGATGCATCCCCACCAAAGACAGCCTTGGTTCGACCAACCTCATAGAGGATGGCATCATTACTACCTGTAACATGTGACCTAAGAAAGTCACAGTTAGTCCCGCTGGTGTTATAGTTACTTGTAGTTATGACATGTAAATGGTCAATGAATCCAATCTCAAATCCAAAACCCTGTCTGTAGTCACATCATGCATGTGATAGGATGTAAGAATATACACTTATAGATGTTATATTTTAGTGTCCTGTTACACTGATTCGTGTCCATGGTTTATGCTAATTGTCTTACAGTGTATACACTTTTTAACCTTATTCTTCACTTCCACACTACATGTTTCAGCACTATTGTGCCATCCTCAGGTGTCTTTATGCACACACACACATATCCAGCAGTACAACACATGCAGTAACAGGAGCAAAACACAACACAGAACACGATACACAAATGTATGTAGGAGGAATGCTCACATAAAAGAGGATTGGTGTAATTCGCGTGTTTGAGTGCGATGTAGGATGAATCCTGAAAAGTTTTATTATTTAGAATTCATCAACATATATGACGAATACAGATTTTAGTCATTTTAGAATGAAGACATCATGGCATGCAGTACAATAGTTTAACGTGCATAAAGACACCTGAGGATGGCACATTAGTGCTGAAACATGTAGTGTGGAAGTGAAGAATAAGGTGAAAAAGTGTATACACTGTAAGAGGGTTAGCATAAACCATGGACACTTATAGATTATTTTTGTCATATAAATATAGTTACAAATGTAGAAGAACTTAAGAAGTTTACAAATAGATACATGATTACATTCTGTTAATAGTGATGTGATCATTGCAGCTGTTGGACAGAATGTTGGGCTGTTGAGAAGGTGTGAAAGCAAAAAGCATGAGACATCTTTTGGCCAGTTCATTTTATTTACTGTGTTAGAAATCCTACAGAGACTTACTGAATACTGAATATGATTGACTTAATGGACCAGCATATAAGGGCCCCCATACACTCTCAGTTCCATCTGCAGTTTAAACTGCACAGTTGGATCGTACGTGTAATGGGAAATCCCAACGACTGTGCAGTCAGAACTGTTGACCTGTGGATCTTTTGGAATGGCAAAAGATTTAACTGCGCAGTTCAACTGTGGTGTCCTGTGTGTGTCGATTTCTGAAGGCCAAAGCACAGTTCTCCAGACAGCTGTGAGTTATCCACTCATCTGTTACAGTGTCGATCTAGAATCATGGTTACATGGTCAAAAGATTTTCTCATTGGATTTATTTAACTTTTCAAAACAGAGGAATGTTTATGGAAGATTATATCAAAGGACTATCACAATAGAAGCAAGAGGGATATGAACTGTGGAATTCTGGTTTCAAAAGTGTAAAACGTGGAGCCTAATGTGACACGAGACACTATTGTCAAAAAGATAAACAATTTACATTGCACATTTAGAAAGGAGCAGAAGAAGGTGAAGAAATCCAAAGTGTCAGGTGCTAGTGCTGATGACTTGTGGTATTACAACCACCTCCTTTTTTTGACTGATCAGGAAATGCCACACAGTTTGACCTCCAGTATGCAAGGAGAGGAAAGCGAGGTAAGTGATATTAAGTATATTAAGAGGTTATACAATATGAACAGTTTTTATTGAAGATGAGGACTGTACCCCTCTCCTCTCCCTCCCACCATCATAACCATCCATCCAATAGTCCAAATGCAGTTATTACATCAATTGGCAATGAAGCACAAGCCATAGTTATAAGTGATGTGTGCACAATGTATTACACAGATCGTAGTAAATTATTATTTACTCTTTTGTTCATTGTGCTTGGAACTTCACAGAAATAAGTATCTTACATATACGCTTGTTGCCATGGCACTTGTCCTGTACCGTTAAAATATTCAAAAAATGGTTGCCTTGTTTGTTTTCCGGTTAATTGTTGGTTTCCGTGATTTCCCTGTTGAAGCGGACACATGAATGATGGGTCAGCTCGCAGCCCTACGGTAACAGTGCAAGTTTCTGGGTCCTCCATGCCAAAACATTCTGGTGGCATATACGTTTCAGGGGATGTTCTGCGTAGAAAATTGTGCAGTGCACAGCTAGCCATTACTATATCTTGAATGTTGTCAAGTTCAACGTTTATGTTGGTTTTAAATACACCAAATCTTCCCACCAAAATACCGAAGACATTTTCTATGATTCTGCGAGCACGTGAGAGTCTGTAGTTGAATATTCGCCTTTCTTTTGTAAGTTGTTTTAAACTGAAAGGTTTCAGGAAATCTTTTCTCAAGGTAAATGCTTCATCTCCAACGAAGACGTATGGTAGCTTTNGCCACACAGTTTGACCTCCAGTATGCAAGGAGAGGAAAGCGAGGTAAGTGATATTAAGTATATTAAGAGGTTATACAATATGAACAGTTTTTATTGAAGATGAGGACTGTACCCCTCTCCTCTCCCTCCCACCATCATAACCATCCATCCAATAGTCCAAATGCAGTTATTACATCAAGTGGCAATGAAGCACAAGCCATAGTTATAAGTGATGTGTGCACAGTGTATTACACAGATCATAGTAAATTATTATTTATTCTTTTGTTCATTGTGCTTGGAACTTCACAGAAATAAGTATCTTTCATATACGCTTGTTGCCATGGCACTTGTCCTGTACTGTTAAAATATTCAAGAAATAGTTGCCTTGTTTGTTTTCCGGTTAATTGTTGGTTTCCACGATTTCCCTGTTGAAGCGGACACATGAATGATGGGTCAGCTCGCAGCCCTACGGTAACAGTGCAAGTTTCTGGGTCCTCCATGCCAAAACATTCTGGTGGCATATACGTTTCAGGGGATGTTCTGCGTAGAAAATTGTGCAGTGCACAGCTAGCCATTACTATATCTCGAATGTTGCCAAGTTCAACGTTTATGTTGGTTTTAAATACACCAAATCTTGCCACCAAAATACCGAAGACATTTTCTATGATTCTGTGAGCACGTGAGAGTCTGTAGTTGAATATTCGCCTTTCTTTTGTAAGTTGTTTTAAACTGAAAGGTTTCAGGAAATCTTTTCTCAAGGTAAATGCTTCATCTCCAACAAAGACGTATGGTAGCTTTGTTCCATTAACATTGGATGATTCTGGTATTTTCAAAGAATCGCTTTTCAACTTTTCGTAGAAATCAGTGTACTCTAAAACACCACCATCAGATACACGGCCATTTGTTCCAAAATTAAAATAAATAAATTAATTCATAATTTGAGTCTGCGACCCCTGTAACAACCTGGCTATGGAATCCTTTGTAATTGAAGAAGAAGGAACCGGCACCTGGAGGTGGTGTTATCGAGATATGCTTGCCATCCACTGCACCGAGGCAATTGGTAAAATTCGATTTTCCTGAAAAACCTTTGGCATTTTCCTTGCAGTCCTTTTCGCAGGAGAGAAACTGAAAAAATTAAAAACGTTATACTACATATAGAAACTTTCCCATTCAAAATAAATATACTACATTCCTGATCACTAATATTCAGTATTAATTTTTTATTTTGTATTTTTAGGCAGCTGATTTCACTGAGGACTCAAACGTGACTACTCCTGACAGGGAATTAGATGTTTCTTTGAATTCACCCAGTCGGTCAACCTCAGACTGTACTCCAGGCAGCGATACAACAGCCCCATATTTGCCAGACACACAAAGAATCTTTAAAAGGGCTAAGAAACCATCTCCATCCGACAGTCTGTTGTCTCTTGTTAGTGACAAATTACAGGAGGTGAGGCATGAGGACCAGTTCGACATTGCAGGCAAAAATGTTGCTGCCAAATTGAGAATATTGTCGAAAGAGCAGAGAATAATAGCAGGGAAATTAATCAACGACATACTCTTCCATGCTGAGATGGAAGCATTAACCACGAACTCGAAAATGATTGTTAATGAGCAGCTAAGTGTTTCCGTCCCAGTAGGAGGTTCACAATACTGTACTCCACCTGTGGTGGGGATGCAGCACTTACGACTTTTTTCACTAATTTCCACCAATATATTTGTAACAACATCCGTTACGAAAATGCAATTATAATATATGACTTTTTAAGAAATAAATTTGCTCTTCAATATAAGTGATGAATTGAATTTATGCTTACCTTGCAGTAGTCCTTCAGTACTTTGTAAATAGCACGGCAAGTCTCTGGTATAATTTTTCCCAATGCTTGTGGAGAGATATAGTTGTGAATTTCATATTCTCATAACTCCTTCCTGTGGCCAAAAATCTTAAAGTAGCCATGAGTCTCTCGTGAGGCGTTATGGCTTGCCGCATCCTGGGATCTTTTCTCTTAATCAGTGGACAAACCATCGACAGCAAAGCACGGTAGGTACATTCATTCATTCTGAGGTAGTTATGCCAATCTTTCGGATGAAATCTGAATTCTTGTAACAAATTAACATGAGAAAAATGGTCTTGATTCAATAACCAACTTTTTGTTCACTTCCTGCACTTTCTCTTTTCAGATTTCGTTTTTGCTAGGATAATTGCGATGACTGCATAACAAAATAGTTCAATTGGAGGCATTAAAAAAGATGATGGACTGCCATGAACCAAAGCGAACTTCTGATGTAACTGTGTAGTGTGTGGTAAAATGTCTCTCAGTTTAAACTGAGCACATTTGGCACAGTTTTGACTGCGCAGTTACAACTGCAGATGGAACTGAGTGTGTATGGGGGCCTTAACCCAGTGCATAGGTAGTGACCATTTCCAGTACACCATGCAGACGATAATGGAATTTTGAATCAAGGGAATTAGTAAGTCAGAAAAGCAAGCCTGTACATACTTTGTGTAAATGTAGGAGCCACCTCAAAAAGCTGGGAGCTATTCATTCATCACTAATCTGTCAGACGACAGGTCCACAGTTTCTTGCAAAACAGTTTCTCCACTTAATGCAATCTCAAGCTTTCTCCTTCAATCAAATTATCCTCTTCTGTCCCCAAGGTCATCCAGCATCTTACGTCTTCTTCCTCGTCTTCTGGGCACTTCTATCTGCCCCTCCGGTTTGATTTGTCTCCAGAGGAAACATCTCGCATACGTGGTATCGCTGTATTTGGAAAGAGACTATGCAGGAAAACTGACAGTGTGGTAGTTTTTCCATTTGCTTTCCACATCACAGTACAACAGCCGTTCAAGCCACTCTCGTCATGCCTGTTGCTATACGAACTTGAACCATCTCGAGCATCATTTGCTCTGTGCTTCAAGTTGCTGCTGATGACACTGCTTCCGGCATCAGTTTTTGGTTTTTGGTGTCTCTCTTCGTCTGATGCCTACCCTTTGACCTGTCCAGCTAGGGAGGCCCTGCCAGTAGCTACGCTACTGCTGGTATAGCTCTCAGGGTCCTTGGCATACACAAACCCCCTCACCATGATAAGGTGGAGACACCAACGAGGGGGCTAGGAGCTATAATGAAATAAAATATATTGCGTGAGAAAGTACATCTTATTAATGAAAGGATAAATTATAGCTCTTTCCTGTCATGCTCAGGAAAAACCCAATTTGCTCTTGGTAGGTTATGGGGATAACAAAGTGTGATCTTCCATTCTTAGGACATGGGGAGAGGGCATACAGGAATGGAAGAATGGGGATGAGGGAACTGTTTTAATGTGAATGAGAGAAGAGAGGAATGATGATAGGATGAGCAAGTGTAATGGATGGGAAAGCAGTAAGGGAAAAAAGAGATAAAGATGTGAAAGGTTGGAAGAAAGAAGGAAGCTATTTTTCCCCTTAACTTGACAGGTCACACATTAGTAGTAAGACAGAAGGAAACTGTGAACACCATGGCATACTGCTGGCCAGATTTTGCACAGGCCGTACAAATAGATATGCAACTGTGATGAGGATTTTGCTGTCATGGTTCTTTGGAAATGCTAAAAAGTGTCAAATTGCATGAATATTTAGCAGTGCTATCTTTTTCAGTTTCCAGATGCTCCTCGACCTTACGTAAATCAAGACCAAAGGAGATGCATTGGAAGCATAAGGGAGCAACTAAAGTTATCATGGCTGACTTCTCTAATAGGGTGTGTTCTGTTTGCAGCTGGAATGAGGCTGCTTTTCTGGAATGAGGTCAGAATTCTGTTAATGTAAATTTGTCATATAAAACTTCACAGAGTGAGGATATTAACATTAAGAGAATGGGAATAATTTTCATATGTTGACTGATGTTTAGGGACAGGTGGTGCAAACTGCCCGCTTACTGGAGGAAGCACTGAATACTATTATTCCGGTTCAGTATACATCTGTTGTGATGGCAGAAAACAATGGGAAATTGGTGCATTTTAGTGGAGCTTTACATGTGGGAGAGCTGCTTACAGAGCCGGAATATGGAGTGGCTGTTCCTGCAGCGAAGTTGAAACGCCGTGTCCAGATGTATCAGTGGGTAGAAGAGGAGCAAAACAGGTAAATACAGCAGCAGGTGTATGTACAGAGAGTCATACTATGCAGCATAAGTGATAAACATTTATTATTTGAATGCCTGAAGTCAAAATTGTAGGCACTAGTCCAAAGGACAGTGTAGCAGCTTTGTTGTCAGTCCCCAGAGCTAGTGTAAGGACTTTGTAATATTTACTTGTTCATTTGTTTGAAAATAAACAAGTTACCAGGCTGCAGTGTAAAGTTAAATGATTAATTTGGTGTGAATTATAGGATGTTAGGTTTAATGCAATGGAAGCATGGAAAGAGCAATTTTTTGATATCTGAACAACAGTACATAAGCACACCTTTTTGATACCGTACTGTGTTCAGGACCCTAGTTCAGGACTGTCAGGAAGTACCAGTGATGGTCATGAATGTTACCCACAGGGACCAAAAGCTCAGGAGAGGATCTCTTCTGGCGCACTGTGAGACAGTAACACTTGTGACTTTGCCCAATATGGGGCAGGCACCAACACCAGGCCTAAAACCCGAAATGGACGGAGAGACGATGGCCTGCCAAGAGATGGCAGCATGTCCAGAAGAAGAAGAGCCGACCTCACTGGACAGGAAACCTGAGGCAGCAGAACAACAAGAGGTCCCCGTAGAAGATGCCACAGTGATGCCAGTCAGAGAACCGAAGAAGAAACGGTGTAGGGACTGAAAACTGGCCGTAGAGCGTCACCGCCAGCTGAATGAATGGACCTAGTGTCAGGATTGGTTCCAAAGAAAAGGACTGACCATCGCCAGAAGAGGGACGAGCCACCATGCAACAGTAGCACAGCAAAAGCAGAAGAGAAGCAACACAAGGATGTCCTGTTGTGCAACAGTGGCAAGACGCAAGAGAGAGAGAGCGTGAAGAAGAACCTTACTCAGGGAACTGGTGGACCCGGGAGGAAGCGATTGGTCGCGGCTGACAAGAATATTACCCACTGTGCAAATGTGACACAGCGCAAGAGACTTAGACTTCAGGGAGATCAGATGGAATCACACACAAACCCACATAAGAATGTGCCAAGAACTTGAACGTGAGAGGATTACACAAGGACTCGTCGTGAAAGGAAAAGAAGTAGAACGACTCGAGATTGAGAGAGACACACAATAACGAGTTTGAGAAAGCAATTCGAGGCATGTGCAAGTGCACAAGCAGACGTGCTGCACAGAATCCCAGCTGATACGAACATCAAAAACTGGACACTTTGGAGGGGTTGACCTCCTCTGAAACGGAAAAGGACACAACAGATTGAAGAGGAGCCAGTAACATAGAAACACCGGCCTCCCCGGCATGAATGGAGAATGAAAGATAATGAGTACATGAGGTGTGAATGCGAAACAATGGATCGAAGAACGCTGGACCATGGAACCGCTCGAGACGAGCTGGTCTTAAGAACGGAGTGGAGGCTGTAACGGCTGGAGAATAGTCACTGCAAGAGGAGTAGCCGAAACAACAGGAGACACAGCAAGCATAGCAACGGGAAGAAAAAGAACGGGGATGCACCATTAGGCTATTCGGGATGAACAGCCTTAAGGAGGGAGCAGTGTGATGTATTTGCACTATGCAGGACACCCCCTCCCCCGCCAGCGGTGACCTAACAGCGCTGCCTTTGCTACGGCAACAGGCCAGTCAATTCTACGCCCCCCTCCCCTGTGGTGACATAACAGCACTTCCCAATGTGATGTAACATGGACCACCGCTGTAACATGAGGCAACGGAATGGTATAAAAAGCCGGCTGAGCAGTATGTGAAGAGAGTGTGTGTGATCAGAAGTGACACAGTGTGGATCGTGAAGTCGCTGAGTGCAGCAGAAGTCTTATCAGTCGCCGAGTTCAGTTGTAGCAAGTGAATCGTGAACATGAAGAATACCGATAGTGTGAGAAGTTATTGGGAGTGTGTAATACAGTGACACTGGTATAGCTCCCGTATTGTACTGTGAATAAGTGAAGACCATTGAAGATAGAGTGAACAGATTATTGTGTAGGGTGTATAAATTGTGTAAACATGCAACTGTGTTATAAGTATTTGTAGTTATGACGTGTAGGTTGTTAAATAAACCAATTAACAATTTGAACGGTGTCTGTAGAGACAAAACACGTTACAATATATATATATATATATATATATATCTGTGGCCAATCACGTTGGCCGCACTGTCTAAGGCATGAACTGTCTGAGTTCGCTCAGATGCTGGAATCGTGGGTGCGAATCGCACTCAAGGCCTGGATATCTATGTTCATTTTTTCTATTTGTGTTGTTCTGTGTTTAGGTAGCAGCCTTTCGGCGAGCATGCAGACTGTGTAAAAGATGCAAACTGAAAAAGTGGCTAAGTTCCGAAGGGCTGTAGAGCCATAGAGAGAGAGAGAGAGAGAGAGAGAAATATTGGCATGTGTATTAGTGTCTTTAAGACAGGGTTCGGATTGGTAATCGGATATACTGACCACTTACCTGTCATAATTACAATTAGTTATAAGGTTCTAAGGATTGCTGTGATGATAACACATAAAGGTCTTCAGTGTCTGCTTACACTAGTCATTGCTAGGTAACAGCTGTCAACATTGGCTATGCCTTCACAGTGTCTTCACTATCCGTTTCCTGACAGTGGATTTTAACAAAAGAAGTATATCAGTCACACTCCAGATATCACTGTACTACAGCACACACCAGTCTTCAGTTCACATATTAAGTCTTCGCATGTCGATTCCTTGTACTTTTCTGTACTCAAGTTTACCGCTTGCTTGCTTCTACCACCTACTACTCCCGCTTAGGAATTCAGTTCACTTATATAGATNTGATAAGGTGGAGACACCAACGAGGGGGCTAGGAGCTATAATGAAATAAAATATATTGCGTGAGAAAGTACATCTTATTAATGAAAGGATAAATTATAGCTCTTTCCTGTCATGCTCAGGAAAAACCCAATTTGCTCTTGGTAGGTTATGGGGATAACAAAGTGTGATCTTCCATTCTTAGGACATGGGGAGAGGGCATACAGGAATGGAAGAATGGGGATGAGGGAACTGTTTTAATGTGAATGAGAGAAGAGAGGAATGATGATAGGATGAGCAAGTGTAATGGATGGGAAAGCAGTAAGGGAAAAAAGAGATAAAGATGTGAAAGGTTGGAAGAAAGAAGGAAGCTATTTTTCCCCTTAACTTGACAGGTCACACATTAGTAGTAAGACAGAAGGAAACTGTGAACACCATGGCATACTGCTGGCCAGATTTTGCACAGGCCGTACAAATAGATATGCAACTGTGATGAGGATTTTGCTGTCATGGTTCTTTGGAAATGCTAAAAAGTGTCAAATTGCATGAATATTTAGCAGTGCTATCTTTTTCAGTTTCCAGATGCTCCTCGACCTTACGTAAATCAAGACCAAAGGAGATGCATTGGAAGCATAAGGGAGCAACTAAAGTTATCATGGCTGACTTCTCTAATAGGGTGTGTTCTGTTTGCAGCTGGAATGAGGCTGCTTTTCTGGAATGAGGTCAGAATTCTGTTAATGTAAATTTGTCATATAAAACTTCACAGAGTGAGGATATTAACATTAAGAGAATGGGAATAATTTTCATATGTTGACTGATGTTTAGGGACAGGTGGTGCAAACTGCCCGCTTACTGGAGGAAGCACTGAATACTATTATTCCGGTTCAGTATACATCTGTTGTGATGGCAGAAAACAATGGGAAATTGGTGCATTTTAGTGGAGCTTTACATGTGGGAGAGCTGCTTACAGAGCCGGAATATGGAGTGGCTGTTCCTGCAGCGAAGTTGAAACGCCGTGTCCAGATGTATCAGTGGGTAGAAGAGGAGCAAAACAGGTAAATACAGCAGCAGGTGTATGTACAGAGAGTCATACTATGCAGCATAAGTGATAAACATTTATTATTTGAATGCCTGAAGTCAAAATTGTAGGCACTAGTCCAAAGGACAGTGTAGCAGCTTTGTTGTCAGTCCCCAGAGCTAGTGTAAGGACTTTGTAATATTTACTTGTTCATTTGTTTGAAAATAAACAAGTTACCAGGCTGCAGTGTAAAGTTAAATGATTAATTTGGTGTGAATTATAGGATGTTAGGTTTAATGCAATGGAAGCATGGAAAGAGCAATTTTTTGATATCTGAACAACAGTACATAAGCACACCTTTTTGATACCGTACTGTGTTCAGGACCCTAGTTCAGGACTGTCAGGAAGTACCAGTGATGGTCATGAATGTTACCCACAGGGACCAAAAGCTCAGGAGAGGATCTCTTCTGGCGCACTGTGAGACAGTAACACTTGTGACTTTGCCCAATATGGGGCAGGCACCAACACCAGGCCTAAAACCCGAAATGGACGGAGAGACGATGGCCTGCCAAGAGATGGCAGCATGTCCAGAAGAAGAAGAGCCGACCTCACTGGACAGGAAACCTGAGGCAGCAGAACAACAAGAGGTCCCCGTAGAAGATGCCACAGTGATGCCAGTCAGAGAACCGAAGAAGAAACGGTGTAGGGACTGAAAACTGGCCGTAGAGCGTCACCGCCAGCTGAATGAATGGACCTAGTGTCAGGATTGGTTCCAAAGAAAAGGACTGACCATCGCCAGAAGAGGGACGAGCCACCATGCAACAGTAGCACAGCAAAAGCAGAAGAGAAGCAACACAAGGATGTCCTGTTGTGCAACAGTGGCAAGACGCAAGAGAGAGAGAGCGTGAAGAAGAACCTTACTCAGGGAACTGGTGGACCCGGGAGGAAGCGATTGGTCGCGGCTGACAAGAATATTACCCACTGTGCAAATGTGACACAGCGCAAGAGACTTAGACTTCAGGGAGATCAGATGGAATCACACACAAACCCACATAAGAATGTGCCAAGAACTTGAACGTGAGAGGATTACACAAGGACTCGTCGTGAAAGGAAAAGAAGTAGAACGACTCGAGATTGAGAGAGACACACAATAACGAGTTTGAGAAAGCAATTCGAGGCATGTGCAAGTGCACAAGCAGACGTGCTGCACAGAATCCCAGCTGATACGAACATCAAAAACTGGACACTTTGGAGGGGTTGACCTCCTCTGAAACGGAAAAGGACACAACAGATTGAAGAGGAGCCAGTAACATAGAAACACCGGCCTCCCCGGCATGAATGGAGAATGAAAGATAATGAGTACATGAGGTGTGAATGCGAAACAATGGATCGAAGAACGCTGGACCATGGAACCGCTCGAGACGAGCTGGTCTTAAGAACGGAGTGGAGGCTGTAACGGCTGGAGAATAGTCACTGCAAGAGGAGTAGCCGAAACAACAGGAGACACAGCAAGCATAGCAACGGGAAGAAAAAGAACGGGGATGCACCATTAGGCTATTCGGGATGAACAGCCTTAAGGAGGGAGCAGTGTGATGTATTTGCACTATGCAGGACACCCCCTCCCCCGCCAGCGGTGACCTAACAGCGCTGCCTTTGCTACGGCAACAGGCCAGTCAATTCTACGCCCCCCTCCCCTGTGGTGACATAACAGCACTTCCCAATGTGATGTAACATGGACCACCGCTGTAACATGAGGCAACGGAATGGTATAAAAAGCCGGCTGAGCAGTATGTGAAGAGAGTGTGTGTGATCAGAAGTGACACAGTGTGGATCGTGAAGTCGCTGAGTGCAGCAGAAGTCTTATCAGTCGCCGAGTTCAGTTGTAGCAAGTGAATCGTGAACATGAAGAATACCGATAGTGTGAGAAGTTATTGGGAGTGTGTAATACAGTGACACTGGTATAGCTCCCGTATTGTACTGTGAATAAGTGAAGACCATTGAAGATAGAGTGAACAGATTATTGTGTAGGGTGTATAAATTGTGTAAACATGCAACTGTGTTATAAGTATTTGTAGTTATGACGTGTAGGTTGTTAAATAAACCAATTAACAATTTGAACGGTGTCTGTAGAGACAAAACACGTTACAATATATATATATATATATATATATATCTGTGGCCAATCACGTTGGCCGCACTGTCTAAGGCATGAACTGTCTGAGTTCGCTCAGATGCTGGAATCGTGGGTGCGAATCGCACTCAAGGCCTGGATATCTATGTTCATTTTTTCTATTTGTGTTGTTCTGTGTTTAGGTAGCAGCCTTTCGGCGAGCATGCAGACTGTGTAAAAGATGCAAACTGAAAAAGTGGCTAAGTTCCGAAGGGCTGTAGAGCCATAGAGAGAGAGAGAGAGAGAGAGAGAAATATTGGCATGTGTATTAGTGTCTTTAAGACAGGGTTCGGATTGGTAATCGGATATACTGACCACTTACCTGTCATAATTACAATTAGTTATAAGGTTCTAAGGATTGCTGTGATGATAACACATAAAGGTCTTCAGTGTCTGCTTACACTAGTCATTGCTAGGTAACAGCTGTCAACATTGGCTATGCCTTCACAGTGTCTTCACTATCCGTTTCCTGACAGTGGATTTTAACAAAAGAAGTATATCAGTCACACTCCAGATATCACTGTACTACAGCACACACCAGTCTTCAGTTCACATATTAAGTCTTCGCATGTCGATTCCTTGTACTTTTCTGTACTCAAGTTTACCGCTTGCTTGCTTCTACCACCTACTACTCCCGCTTAGGAATTCAGTTCACTTATATAGATGCAGCACAGACACGCGTCACAGGAAAGTCATGTCAAATGTTCCCTATCCAGCCCTTTGGCGTGCTGGCTAGACCTACAGAAAATGTTACATGTTTGTTATCTAGCCATTCCATTGGCGTGCTGGCTAGACCTACAGAAAGCATGTCACGTGACTGTACCAACTATTGTGTGACATCATTGCAGACACAAAGAAGACACTGCTCCATTATTGTTTGCTATGTGTGTTTGTTTTGCAAGTGTTGCCTACCAATGGATTTACATATAACAATATATGAGGGTTAGAACTTTAATAGTGGCAACTATTTATTTACAACTGATACAAAATAGATACATGTTTTGAAGTTTTACTGTCCTTCAGTGTAGTCACCAGCATTGCGTACAACCCGTTGCCAGCGATGTGGAAGTTGTAGGATACCTTTAGCAGTGCCTGTTGTGTTCAAAGTTCGAATGGAGCGGTCTACTCCCTGAAGAATCTCTGGAACAGTTCTGAAGCGAATACCACGAAGTGGTTCCTTCATCTTAGGAATCAAGTCAAATTCACAAGGGCTTAAGTCCGGGGAGTATGGTGGATGGTACAGCACTTCCCAGCCCCATTGATCGAACAAATCAGCCACAGCTTGCGCTGCATGCAGCCGAGCACTGTTCTGCAAAATGATGGGTGGGTTCTGCAGAAAGTGTCGCCGCTTCTTTCTCAAAGCTGGTCGTAGGTTGTGTTCCAAAAATGAACAGTAATACTGTGCATTGACGGTCTGCTGTCAGGGAACGGCATGCATTAGGATAACACCATCACAGTCATACATGAGAATCACCATAACTTTCACATTGCTGGTGTTCTGACGAACTTTTGATTTTCATGGTGACCCATAACGATGCCGTTTGTTCGATTGGCGTTTCATTTGTGGCTTGTACGATTTGGTCCATGTCTCATCCAGCGTAATGATATGGCGTAAGAGAGCCTCTCCTTTGTGCTCATAGCCCTCCAAGTGGTTACGAGCAGTGTCGTATCGTAGCCTCTTCTGCATTTCCGTCATATCATGTGGAACCAATCGTGATGCAATTTTTCTCATGTCCAAGCGTTCCTTCAGAATGTGAAGCGCAGTCGTATGTGCTAATCCTGTCTCTCAGGCCAGCTTATGAATCATATGGCGTCGATCACTCTCCAGTAACGTGGAAAGAGCATACACTTCTTCACTGACACTAGGACGACCTGGCCGACGCATGTCTGCCACATTTTGGCATCCCTTGTTGAATGCTTCTACCCACCTTGCTACCGTTCTGTAAGGCAATGCAGATTCCCCGCAAACCTCTTGAAGACCTTGATGATACTATCATGCTGTACGGCCTCTGGCACATTCAATCTTTATCCAACTCTGTTGTTCCTGTTTTGAAAACATTGTGACAACACTACATTAGACCGCCAGCTAACACGAGGCTCTGTTCTTCTCATCACTGTGAATGTGCATGATGTGGGAAGGGAGAGTCCATTTGCTCTGAGATAAGGTAGGTATGTAACTAATGTTGAGTATAAGCAATATTATTTGGTTCTGTTGCATGGTGTCTCTACAGCAGTGTTGCCACTATTATAGTTCCAACCCTCATATATATCTGTTTACTGTGTATTTCCATGTAACAGTCTTAACCTTTAAATGTTGAAACAAAACATACATGTATTTGTTTAAAGTGGGCCTAAAACATTGGTTATCGAAGTGTGGTCCGTTGACCCCTAGGGGTGTGTGAGATTATTTTTATCTTCACATTATAATGGAGCCTGAAGCTCATTTATGTACCATATAGAAATTAAGTATCTACCCCCAGAAAATGCACTTGTCTTTATTACAAAGACAGACCAGTTAATGCTGTTTAGGGAAATAATTGCTGCTTATTATGAAACACATAATAGCAATGTGTGGCAAAATGTGTTTTTTTAGAATGTGCCTGTAGTAACCACTGTTCTGTAATGGGTTAACACTTAGAAAATGTGCATTATCTTGCAGTGAGCTGATGCCAGGGGACCATGAATATGTTGAAACTAGTTACTCATACACGATGGAGTGGAGGGACAAGCTGATTGACAGCTCCTTATTCTACAGTACCTCGGGCCATCACAATCCAAAGTGAGCAGTTGAACATTAAAAGTGTAAGAATCAGTCTTGGTTATAGCATGGGCTGGAAGTGAAGCAGGTTGCATGCATTGGTTTATTTTGTGTTTATGCCACTTAGTATTACGAGAATCATTATTCAGGGGATATAATTGGTTACACATGGGGGAAAGAAATCCTTTCTGAATTGTAATAATGATGTACTATTGTCACTCATGTTGCAGATAACACCACAACTATCTAGGGGCAGGCATATTCAACTGTTTTTCCTGTAGTCACTCTGTGCTCTAAGCTTGCTTGGCTGGAAAAATCTGTGAGCAGGAGTGACAGAGATAGCAGTACTTAAGATAGAGAAATTAACCCTTTTTTGGTTGTATGTTGATATATAATTAACAGTGACAGTGCTTCCATGGATGACTGTTGATATTGTGACATGTTGACCCCTACCTCCCCAGCTGCACATAGCGGTAACGTAGCGCTCGCATAATAGGCGAGTAATCACCCCGCATCCTGGTAGCTATGCAACGCGCGGTGACGTCGCGAGCGGAGACGAAGATAGGCGAGCCCCCGCAACCTGGTAACTATGCAATGCGAGTCAACAGCGGTGACGTAACAGGATGACGTGGCACTCATTACGCAACAAGCAAGCACTGCAGCTATATAAGTGAGCTGCACAGCGGCTGCGAGTCAGTTATAAAGTAACAGTCGCCGAGTCGAGTCGTAGAGTCAGCCAGTCAGTGCGTTACCAACGAGGTCTCAGTTCGCAAGTTACGAGCTACAGACGCGTGTGCGATACCCAGTGCTGTAGTACAGTTATACTCGGAGTGTGTATTTCAGGGAGACTTGTATAGCTCCCGCGTTATTAGTACGTGAAGACAAGTGAAGATTGTGTTAAGAGATTTTGTTGTAGGGTTTGTAAAGTGTGGAAACCCGTAATATTGTGATAAATAATTGTAGCCGTTATTTGAAGATTGTTAAATAAACCAATTAACCATCTCTACGGCGTCTTCAGTAACGTCAACACGTTACAATATATATGATTGACAAAGTTGCTTTCCCTTCTCTCCGGGCATATGTCGATTATATAAAGTCTGACAAAATTTCCGAACTCTCCACTATGTGCTTGCCATGGCAGCAGTGGACAGAAACCGCAATATGGTTTGATGATGTTGGCATATCAGCATTTCACAGCTGTGTTGTTGTTGATCTATAGCAGTCTTTTCTGAGTGGCATCTATTGTCTGAGTGTGTTTTGGTGTGCTGTCATGAGAATGTCTGAGCTTGAATTAGAGCAACGAATGAACACCATTTCTTGCTAAACTTGGCAAGAGTGGAAGCGAAATCAAAGAGATGTTAGTGCAAGTTTATGCGGATAATTCTGTGAAGAAAACAGCAGTTTACAGGTGGGTCACACGTTTTTCTGAGGGAAGAGAAAGTGACACTAGCTAAGAGAGTTCAGGATGGCCACCAATGAGCAGAACTGAAGAAAACATTACAAGAGTTTGTGAAATTATGCATAAAAATCATTGACTGACTGTTAGGAGCATAGCAGAGCAAGTGAATATTGACAGAAAAACAGTTAGGAAAATCTTAAGGCAAGCTCTTGACATGAGGAAGGTTTGTCCAAAAATGGTCCCAAAGGAGCTCACCAAAGAACACTGTCTATGAGAGAGTTCTTAGCTAGTAAACAAATAACTATGCTGGCACACCTTCCCTATTCACCAGATTTAGCTCCTAGTGACTTTTTTCTGTTTTTGAAGCTAAAAGAAATACTGAAATGAAGACATTTTGATGACATCAGGAGTAATCTGACGGCAGCTCTGAAGGCCATTCCACAAAACCAGTTCCAAAATTGTTTTGAAGGGTGGACTAGGTGCTGGCATTGGTGCATAGCTTCCCAAGGGGAATACTTTGAAAGAAACCACAGTGATATTCAGTAATGAGGTATGTATGATGTAGCACTTTTTCCACGATGAGTTTGCAGACTTTATTGTCAGACCACATACAGGGTGATTCAGAAAGATGGACACAATTTCAGTTGGCTATATTTCCTGAATTATATGTTGCATTTGAAGTCTGTAAATCACATCTGATTATACATACATGGAAATTTATAGATGTTCAATGTGCCCCCCTTCCTCCGGCTGCACGGATAAAATCTAGACGGTAGCTGAATTCATCCTACACTCGATGACAAATATCTTGCGTCACTTAGTTCACCGCAGCTGTGATAGAGTTTCTTAGGTCATTCAAATTTGTGGGAAGAGGTGGTACACGCCACACAGTTGTTTGCGATAGTCCAAGTTCTCTACTAGCACTACGGGTTGACTTCATTGGGCTGCGCTCAGAGTTCACTCGAATGCACTCCAGGTCCTCCTCCGATACACGCGATCGGCCCGGGCTTTTACCCTTACACAGAGAGCCAGTTTAATCAAATTGTTTATTCCAATGATAAATGCTCTTCCTTGTTGGAGGTTGGATGTTAAACTTACGACGAAATGCACGCTGCACTGCAGTCGCAGACTCACTTTTACTGAACTCACGAATGCAAAAAATCTTGTGTTGCATAGTAGGCATCTCACTTACAACTGACGCAGTGATGGAGGGCACTAGCGGTAGTACTAGAAACTTTACAACATCCTCTTTCAAATGTACTTTACAGAATTCAAATGCAACATACAGTTCAGGAAATATAGCCAATTGAAATTGTGTCCATCTTTCTGAATCACGCTGTATGTTGCTACTGGCTGCTGTATACCATGCCAACGCATTCATGAATGTTTTTTCTGCCTTCTGCCATCTTGAAGTCATAATTTGAACTTCTTGAGGAACAAATGCCATTTATATATTACAGTGTGTCATGTGTTAGCAGCGTGGCTGGTCTGGTATCAAAAAATGGAAATATAACTGCCTGTGTGTTGCCAGTGAAGAATATATAAGTGATTTCTTGAATGAAGAACGTGATATTGACTCTGATGATGGAATGGATTTGGAAATTGAAGGAGAAACTGCAAGTGAAGAGTCAAGCAATGAGATGTAGGAAAGTGAGAGCAAGAGTGAAACAAGTGTTGTGCATGTTGATGGGTGGGAAGACGTGACAGGCATACACATTTAGCACAATTTAACCTTCTGCCAGATGCAGAGCCCATTAATTATTTAGCTTATTTTTCATTGACAAGCTTTTGAATAACAAACAGATACATGAGACACAAAATTGTGGAACTTCTGCTAAGCCCGAGGTCCATATGGAGTAGGTGGTCTGATGTGTCTGTTCATGAAATGAAGGTGTTCTTAGGTATAATTATAAATAATGGACAAATCCCATTACCCAACATAAAAGACTAATGGTCTAATGACTGGACAACACAGATAAAATTTTTTGGTGACATAATGTCTAGAGATCGTTTTTTACAGATATTTTAGATGATTCATGTGGGAAATGATACCACTGCAGAAAGCAGTTGGGCCATCAGAAGGTTTAGGAAAGTCCGAGGGATAAAAACATTGGAAAAGATGAATCAGCAGTTGGGTTCAAGGGCAAAATAATATTGAAAATAATATAATTAATATAATTAATAATTATATAATTAATAATATAATTAATATAATATAATTAATATAATAAAATATAATTAATAATATAATTAATAATAATATAATAAAATAATAATATTGAAAAAATCCAACCAGTGGGGCATCAGATTATTTGTATTAGTAGACAGTGACACTGGTTATGTTCACAGTATGATTGCATATTATGGAAAACTTACAGGTGATGTGTGTAACTTGCCATACTCAGGAAAACCATTCACTTCAAGAATAGTTCTTTTCTTGATGGACAGACTAGAACTCAGTGTGTCTGGTGTTGAAGGCTACCACCTTTATTTACACTGACAGATATTATAGTAGCGTTCAGTTGGCCCAAAAATTAGACAATTGCTGGTAGAGTTTGCAATCCAAAACCACTGGGAAGGGGCCCATCAAGAAAATGAAGGGTGGGGACACTTGCCTACAGAAGTGAGAATGTCCTGCAAATGGGCTGGAAAGACAAGAAGGTAGTTCTCATGTCTACACATCATGACACATCAATGAAAAAAATTGTGACCGTTCAGAAATGGGGGCAGCATAAAGAAATTCAAAAGCCAATCTATGTAATTCACTATACAAAACGTGTGGGTGGTGTAGATTGCAGTGATCATTACTGAGCGGCATATGCTTTCATTTGTAAATCTCTGAAGCGGTGGAGAAAACTTTTTCTGGTGCCTGTAACTGTGCATTGTAAATCCATACATTTTGTACAGCAGCCATAAGGCCCACATGGGAGTGAAACAAATGCCACACATCAAGAATTGATGGGCTCTTGTTGAAAATTTAGTAGGCGATGTGCACAACCTATGAAAGTGGTCACATCTGGGGACAGCAGAGAGACTAAATACAGCCCCTCACTTCCTCTACCACTGTGACATGAAGAAATGCAAAGACTGCATTGTGTGCAGCAATTGGAAGGTCATGGGAGCCAGAAAAGAAACATACTTCTATTGTAAGACTTATAGAAATCAACCAGCATGTGTCCTGGGGAATGTTTCAAAAGATATCACACTCTCAAAGAACTTCAGAGGTTTTAGTGTAGGTCCTACAGTTTATCGAGCTATTGTTTTTTGTGTACATAGGAAAGTGAGGGTTATAAGAGGAAAAGAATATGTGTATATTTTATACTAGAGAACAGCAGACAATTTGGTCTGGTTAAACACTACACCCTCTCTCCACACTTTATGTCACACCACTACATGGCAGATAATTTGTCTTCTTGCATTCTGGTGGTATGTACACATTTTGTCTTTTCACCTTATGCCCCTGTTGCACCAACGTTTCGAGCAAAATGGTTCACTTAGTGGCTCTGCAGGCGTTTAAAACACCTTCATGTCCTGGCTGCAGAAATTTCTAATAATTCAACAACTGGAAAGGGTTAAGGCAGAGCATATGGGGAGTGGTGAATTACAGGTAATGCATGGCACCACATTCTCAGTCATTAAGGAGAGATTGTGAATGTGCATACAATTCTCGTTGTCTTCTTCAGGACAAATAATGTCTTTGTGCTTATACATAAACCTAGTTCCAGTTCCCGAAGTGTTTGTTAAGACTAATCAGAAAATAACTATGTATTTAACCCCACAGCTTTTCTTTTCATGCATGAGTGGAAATACTGTATTTTTTTAGTACACATACATCTAATTAATTAGCCAGGTTAACAGCTATGTCTCTCAACAGTATAAATTAATTTACAAAATTACTTCTGCTGCATTTCTGTTAATTGGTATGGTGTGAAATATAGTGTGACTGGACATTGTACTTTTCACTTATTCATTTCATTAAGTACTTTCAGATAAATTAAACCATTCATTAATCAATTGCATTGGATATAAAAGTATACGTCATATGACATTAAAGTTCGCGACCTCATTAAGGTGACCGCGCTAATACCCTATTACTGAACATCACTGTTGTTTCCTTCAAAGTACACCCCTTTGGAAGCTATACACTGATGCCAGTGCCTAGTCCACCCTTCAAAACAATCTTGGAACTGGTTTTGTGGAATGGCCTTCAGATATGCTGTAGTATTACTCCTGATGTCATCAGTGTCATCAAAATTCCCTCCTTTCAATATTTCCTTTATCTTCTGGAACAGGAACTGGGGGCTAGATCTGGTGAAAAGGGAGGATGTTCCAGCACAGTTATTTGTTTCCTAGCTAAAACTCCCTCACAGACAGTGTTCTTCAGAGAGCTCCTTTGGGACCATTTTTGCACACACCTTCCTCATGTTAATAACTTCAGTTAAGATTTTCCTATTTCTCTGTCAATGTTTGTTTGCTCTGCTATGCTTCTGACAGCCGATGATTTTCTCGCATAATTTCACGAACTTTTGAAATGTATTCTTCAGTTGTGTTCATTGCTGGCTGTCCTGATCTCTCTTCATCAGTGATACTTTCTCTTTCCTCAGGAAAACGTGTCACCCACTTCACCTTCAGATTTTGTTTTTCACTGATCATCACAGTGTACTCTGTAGTTTCCTGCCTTGGCCTCCACTTCCACCTGCAGGTGTAGTGGCCAGGAGGAGGGAATCCAAGGAGAACTTCCATTGCAAGCTGTTGGAGCTGTTCTCATTGCTTCTGTAATTCCCAAGCAGGCCGTCCTTTACAGTTTGCTTAGCTCTGCCTAGAACATGTGCGATCATGTCAAAACANGCACAGGTAACCATAGGCCTTATCACTGCAGTGTATATACAGTATACCACCTTTGCTTTCAGTCCCCAAGTTTTCCCAAATGTGCATCTGCATGTTCAGAAGGCTCTATAGGCCTTGTTAATAACCTTATCCACCTGCATTTCCCATGTCAGTCCCGTGTCTAATATTATTCCAAGGTATTTGACATCACTGGATAGCTGGATTGTTTTACTAAAGAGGGTTGGCTTCTTGAGCCCTTTACATTCGTCATCCTCGTAAAGGGTATAACTACAGTCTTATTTGGCTTGACAGACAACTTCATTCTTTCACAGCACTGTTGCGCTGTGCACAGGGTTGTTTGTAAGACCTCTGACACAGTGTGAGGGAATTTCCCATTGATTAGGATTGCTATATCATCAGCATATCCTACTGTGTAATGGCTACTGTCATTGAGCTCCCAAAGAAAATTGTCCATGACCAGGCCCACAGCAGAGATGAAAGCACACCTCCCAGCAACCCCCCCCCCCCCCCCCCGCCCCNCCAGGGTCTCTCCTGACAATATAGCAATTATGATCCAGCTTTTTGGCATGAATAGACTACCATAGATCAACAACAACACAGCTGCTAAATGCTGATATGCCAGTGTTCATCAAACCTTACTGAGGTTTCTGTCCACTGCAGCCATGGCAAGCACACGGCAAGTTCGCAAACTTTATTGTCAGACCTCATACCCGTAGGAGCTGGTGACCTTTGTCTTGATCTGTTCTCTGTACCTGCTATTTAGCCTATTAAATGCAAGATCAGAAAGTTGACCGGGGATACAGTGTCTGTTTTGACTGCAGTTAGACAAGTACATTCTAAAGGGTCATGTTGATGGTGTATAACACTCAGAATTACCAGGTTTTCAGACTTTATCCATTGTCCAGTATTCTAAAACTAGAAAGAACAACGTTTTGGAAAGTGGATCTGTTTCTATCTTCAAGTGAGGGGGGGGTTGGGGGGTGGACTCCTACACTGTTGGGTGTCTTAGAAAGAGCTAACCTTAGTCACTGGTACAGATGGTCCAGACATGGAATTAGCCAGCGCCATGGGTTGGCCGCTAGACACAGACAAGGTAGAAGGGTAAGAGTGAAGGATAAGAGATAAACACTACAGATGAATTTGCAACAGGCTTTTATCAGCATAATGGACTCTCTGATTGCACTCAGAATTACTGCATTGTTGGATCTGTGTATACCCTCAGGTGAAAGGGAGGTACCTCTCTTGGGTGTCTTAGAAAGAGCTAACCTCAATCACTGGTTCAGTAGGTGTGTCACCCCTTGGCTGAGGACAGAAACAGATCCAGTTTCCAATACGTTATGTTTCTAGGTTTGTAATACTGGACGATTGACAAAGTCCAAAAACCCAGTATGAATGTATAAGGGGTGGGCCTTCTCGGCCCTTGCACCGTGACCTACAAAAAAAAAACCAGTAAGTCTGAGTGCTATTAGACAGTCCATTGTGCTGATGAAATCTACAGAGCATGTGGCAAGTTCATCTGCAGTGTTTATTTCCTATCCCTTCTTACCATTCTGCCTTCTGTATGCCTAGCTACCAACCCATGGACACTGGTTAATTTGGTGTCTGCATTTAGTAACAGTAAGTAACAAAAATTGTATCTCTTGAACTGAAACTCCTAGAGAGTTAAATTCATCACAAGTGTTTAGTGCCAGTAACAGTTCTTGGAGTTAAGGAACACTACACAGGTTTAAAAAATTCTGGTTTCATTTTGCATCATTTTTTACACACACTGCTTTTGATTTTTCTCTTTGTGCTGGAGATGGGTTTAAGTTTGTGTTTTTTAATGTTTCCAATGAGTGTGGATGGGGGACAACTGATACCCTCTTTATTTTAACCTGGGATTTCATGGCGTTTATCTTACATTCACATCTGCTTTTTGCTATGATACCAGAAATTTCTTTTATGTGCTGTCCTTTGTTAATTTTGGTATATGAGTGTTCACTAGATTGTCTGCTCTTGGGTTTGCTGCATTGCATTTAGATATGCCAGAACTATGTTTCTGGCATTTATTTTGTGTAATTCCAGAAGAAATGATGGAGAGATTTGTGGTCTCATCCTTGCTTAGATATTTCCTTTAAAGTCAAGAAACCTTTTTATTCACAGAGAATTTCCCCTGAAGAGCATAGTGTATGTGAATGAGCATGTGATTGTTGGAAGCTGTGTGTTTGGTGCAGCGCTCAAAGAGAAGTTCTCTGACTATGTGCTGGTGACAAGTGATGAACGGCCAGAGAGGAGGGACATCAAGTTACATGCAGGCTTGTATTATCACAGTCAAGATGTGTGGAATCCAGAAGTCGGTGACATCAGAGTTCAGTTCTCATACGCAGGGAAGGCTGGTGAAGTGGTAAGTAATTAAGTACAGTATGGAGTGATCTGTGTTTTTATAATTTTCTTTTCACCAGAATATCCAGTGCATAAGCTCCATCAGACTTAGAAAATCAGGTTGTTAGAGAGAAATGAGTAAAAATGGGTAACATACTTTCCAAATTACACATATTAAACAGTAAAAAAGGTAAAGTTAACCTTGTGCTTAATTAATTAAACACCACATCAGGAAAATATATGAGGGAGTGGAGATATAGCTCCAGCCATCTTGACCTCAGCTCTAGATGGTAGTGAATGATTAGCTTCATGTCTCAGCTGCTTTACCTTTGGCGAAGGAGCCTGTGGTACCTGTTAGATAGGAGGCTGGGTGGGCCTCAGAGCTTGTTTCGATGTTGTGGAGAAGAGAGAAGTCTTGCCCCTGCTGGGAAGTGAATCCTGGTCATAT
>NW_019729243.1:34359-65276 GCF_002891405.2 Cryptotermes secundus
GAGGGGCTGGGTTTCCACATGCACCGCGACCAGTTGTTGATCTATTGTACGTCCCCCTTTGATATTCTACCAGTCGCCATACTCTACCGGTACTGGTGCGTACTATCAGCCCCGTTCAGGCAATGAGGTTGGCCCTTGGTACCTGATGCTTTCCCCATTTACCAGAGGCACTGGAAACTACTTGGGCGGGAAACTTGTCAAATTTTGCTCAGAGGTCTCCTAGAGACATGAGGATCTTTTACGTGCCGTAAATCTACGACACGGGACCCACGGCTTAAAGTCCCTCCTGGAGGACTTGTTCCCTGAATTTTTCCGCCCTTAAAAATTCCATGACCTCTGTTGGGTTTGAGCCCGCGTACCTTGAGTCATGAGGTGGGACGTTACCCCTAGACTACGGAGGCCGCTTGCTGCAATGTTTTACAGACGTCAGAATTCTCCCTCCGTATAATTCTGGTTGAAGAACAAAAACGGAAGTACAAGAAGTGAGTGGATGTTGTTCTATCGCTGTAGGTTAAGAGCTCTGGTCATCTACAGTTTGTAACGGTGATTGCGATTGGCTACAATATAACTCTAGCTTCCTCGGTACTTACTCTAAAACGATTGGGAGAGATGGCTAGAAAGAAAACACTTGATGGGTAAAGCAGGTGGTATAAAATCGATGCCGATGGGCAGAAGTTCTTTGGACAGCTGCTCTCGACCTGCGTGTCACAGCAANCACTGACTGGCTAGGAAACTAAGTAACTGAACCAGCCAACTAAGTAACTCACTCACTCCATGGAAATGAGCCCTTGAGAAACCAACAGTTACTTAGTCACTGGAGAAAATTCCTGCACTTTATGGAACCTGTAGATTCATTACTGTGTTCACAAGACCCTGCCACTGGTCCCCCACCCTGAGCCAGATGAATGCAGTGAACACCCAGTCATCCTGT
Source organism: Cryptotermes secundus (assembly GCF_002891405.2). Classification (NCBI taxonomy): domain Eukaryota; kingdom Metazoa; phylum Arthropoda; class Insecta; order Blattodea; family Kalotermitidae; genus Cryptotermes; species Cryptotermes secundus. The sequence continues at coordinate 35,291 of NW_019729243.1, forward strand.
TTCACTAAGTACATAATATTGACATACGATAGTGACTAGACATGGGGTTCTGATTATTTATTCAATTTCATGGACGCTAAATAATTTTATTTACAAGTAGTTACGCAATTTACAAGTATGTGCTATTGTTTCACAGTGTATTATATCACTCTTGGTTGCTGGCTGTGTCTTCTCACAAATGTTGCTAGGTTTCAGGCTGTGATCATGGGCAGACTCTTTTGTTCAGGTTGGTTTAGGTGAATTGTTGCTGGCCCTCTCCAGAATGTTCTTTGTTGGTTCAAAGTCCTGTGGACTCATGACAATGTTTTACAATCTCACAACTCTGAGACTTGTGTAACTCTCGTCAGACTCTTTTGTTAATATCCAGGCGCTCTGTATATTGCTTTGTTAGGGGTTTATTAGAAAACACTGCCCCTAACAGTTCTTGAGCCGTGGCGTATGTACATGGCTGTCAGGGATTGGTTGTTGTGTGCATTAGTGGGTGTCTGTAATATGTGCTCAACTTTACCTAGCGGTGGAGACCTTTGGAACATTTCTCTGATTCCATGATTCTGACTTTTAGGCATCATGTCACATTTATTATCTTCCCATCTATGTGTAGGTCTTTTTAGTGGCCTCTTTCCTTCAGGTTTTGCAACCAAACCACAGTATTCACTCCTCTCCCAAGCATGGTACATTCCATGCCCATCTCTTTGTTGGCTTGATCATTCGAATAATATTTTGTGAGGAGAGGAAGCTATGGGGCTCCTCAGTTTGCAGTTTTCTCAAGCCTCCTATTACTTTATCTCTGTTATGTTCAAATATTCTTCTCAGCAGTCTGTTTTGGAATGTCATTCTTAATGTGAATGGCCAAGTTTAACACCATACAGAACACAGGTAAAATTACAGTTGTATTTATTGTAATTGCCACGTTTTTACGATAGTGTATGAGAAGACAGGAGAGTCTGAAGTGAATGGCAGCAAGCATTCCAAATTTTATCTGCTCTTAATTTCCTCTTGTATCAAATTTTCGTTTATTACTGTTGTTTCAAAGTATTTGAACTTTGCCCCATTTTCAAAGGATCTCAAAAGTACGTTGGTAATAAAGTTACAATTTCTTATAAATAATGCACAATCTCATGACCATAGTGTATGCTCAGTATTGTCTGGTATAAAGTAGCCGAAAACAGCAGTACTTCTGCATCCATCATCTTCTTTTACCCTTTGTTGTGTGTCAAGTGCTGTAGTTGTGTAAACATTAATTGTGCATGTCACTACTTGGTAGGAATTGTGCTTGAATGTTTTATGAGAATGACATTTTTTAGAAATATATTCCTACACAATTCTGCAACCTGTTTAAAGAAGAACAAGCTGCTTATTGGAAGTATATAAGAAATGTTCATCCATTGATGATAAAAAAAATCCATCTTTGAAATCCCAGGAAGAAGTTTTCTGTGTTACTGTTTGAATGTAACACCCTATTGTTGGAAAAAGAGGATGATGCCTTGGACAAAACTGATGGCAACAATGAAATAAATGGATGTAGTAGACATACAGTTGTGCAGACATTAAATGAAAGCCTTCAGATTGTAGGTGAATTGTGAGCCTGACTGAAAAGAATAAGTGAGACAGTAATACCTCAGCAAAGTTGTCGAATTTGAAAGTTCAGTAAGATCACTTCTTAAGAGTTCTGTCACCAGCAGGTCCTGATTCTATAACATAGCTAAAATGTGTGATGAAAGAACAAACAGAAGTTCCAAAGTTACAATTTTGACTATTCTACCAAAGGAATTTAGGAGAATAATTTCCAGTTGTCTCTGACTATGTGACACATGCAACTGAACAGCTAGTAAAGGAATACAAGTATAGAATTCTGTCATCACCATATCTAAAGCCTGGAAGAAGTCTTAGAACCAGAAGGAACTTACACTGTTGAGAAGTTCTATTGCAATGGAAGTGACAGCAGAGTTATCCCCCCCCCCAAAAAAAAAAAAAAGATTATATGACAATTGAAACTGGGGTTACAAAAGAACAAAGAAACCAGTATTGAACAGTCTGTTAGAAATATGTGCTGAATTTAAGGAGTCACATTCTGGTCTCAGGGAATGTTGTTGAAATTTGCATTTTGGAGTGTTTTCTAGGTCGAGCAAGTGGGACTCAGAGTGTCTGTGTGTGTCTGCTGCTCAATAGAATGTCAGATTGATGCTTCAAGGATGTAGAATGGCTAAACTGATGACAAATTAGAATATTCAACTCTCTACATACCATTACTGCTTGGCAATGGTGATGCTGCTGGTGGAACTATGGAACTACAGTATAAACAGACTGAAACAGCAAGGGCACCCTGGCATTGACCCAGCACTGATCAATTCATGACTCCAAGACAGTTTGACATAGACCAACATAAAACATGAACAGTGGGTTTGTTACTGAACTAGAATTCACAGAAGAAAAAAACTTTTTTTTAATAAATTCAACAGCCAAACCAATACATATGGAATTCTTAACCCTTTCCGGTCAAATGGCTATATATAATCAACATGGTGACTGCGATTCCATGGGCAAATGTCTACATTATTGACAAAGTTTGTTTCATGTTTCTGCAGTCATATCTCGAACATACGTCACTAGTTGGCACTGTAGACTGTACCAACGCATGCATGAATGTTTTGTCTGCCACCTTCTGCCATCTGGAAGTCATGATTTGAACTTCTTGAGGAACGAATGCCATTAGATATCATCCCTAGAGTGATGTATATGACGAATCTAGTAGTGATATGTTAAGAACTTGATATTTTCTCTGATGATGAGATTAATTTGGAAATTGAAGGAGAAACTGCAAGTGAAGAATCGAGCAGTGAAATGTTGGAAAGTGAGAGCAAGAGTGAAACAAGTGTTCTTGCCTGTCAGTGGGTGGGAAGTACGAGAGTGGATAATGATGCACGTGGGGAAATGATGCCACCGGATAAAGTAATCGGGCCATCAAAAAGACAAGAATGAGGTGATAAAACATATAGAGAAGCAATTTCAGAAAAATTCTGTGCCAGGTAAAAATGATGTAATAGATGAAACAACAGTTGGGTTCAAGCGCAAAATAGTTTTTTAAACTTATAATCCAAGAAAAATCCAACCAGTGGGGCATCAGATTATTTGTATTAGCTGGCAGTGACACTGGTTATGTTCACAGTATCATCCCAAATTACAGAAATCTTACAAGTGATGTGTGTAACTTAACCATACTGTAACGTGTCTTGAGTTCGAATCTCGTTGGTCACGTGTGTAAGTTCGTATCCCACTTCTGACACCAGTGTAACGTGTTTCGTTACTGAAACCGCCGTTCGGATTGTTAACTGGTTTATTCAACAACCTACAAGAAACGGCTACAATTAATTATCACAATGTTATGGGTTTCCACACTTTACAAACCCTACAACCAAATCTCTTCACACTATCTTCAAGAGTCTTCACGTATTAATAACGCGGGAGCTATACAAGTCTCCCTGAATTACACACTCCAAATATAACTGTACTACAGCACTCACTAAGTCTTGAAAGCACACAATAAGTCTTCCGCTTGCTGACTTCTTAGTTATCGCACACTGTCACATAAAATCTTGTAACCACGCGTTCGGGTCTTCTTATCACGACTGCTGCTATATTTCAACTCGACTCGCAGGCTGCTGCCTTGAGAACTGTTGATAACACACTCTTACTCATTCACGGCTAGAACTGTCTTCGGCCGCTGATACACTTTAACTATCTCCGACGACGGCTATATTTCAACTCCACTCATAGGCTGCTGCCTTGAGAACTGTTGATAACACACTGGCTCTCGCTTGCTGCTCAGCTGGCTTATATTCCGTCCGCTGTTACCTGTTGCCCGCGTCAACAGTGTCGTTGCATGCCACGTAACAGTGTCTGCGTATAGCTTAGCAACGCTGTTACCTCACGCTGTCTTACGTCACCACTGTTGACTCGCGTTGCATAGCTACCAGAACGCTGGGACTCGGCTAACTTCGGCTCTGCTCGGCGCGTCAGCTCCGGGGGGGGGGTCCAGCTAGCGCGACATGTCACAATACTTTGAAAACCCATTCATTTTGAGAATAGTTCTTTTCTTGGTGGACAGTCTATGACTCAGTGTGTCTAGTATTGAAGGCTACTATCATTTCACTGACAGATATAGCAGTGTTGAGGTGGTCCAATAACTGGACAATTGAAAATGTAAGTACACGTCTGGCCTTTTCAGTTTATGCCCTTGCACAAACTCTTTGGGTAAAACAGTTCACATTAGTGGCTTGGTGGGCATTTAAAAACCCTTGGTGACCTGCTTGTGGAAGTTTTTCTAAATGCAACTGCTGGAAGTGGTTAATGGTCATGCTTTTCTACCAATAACAAAAAATATGAAAATTTTGAAGAAATTTTCCACTTCAGTATCTGAAAAATTCTGTGTAACTGAGGTGTAAGAAAACATGACACTTGATGATACAAGTGCCTTTGTTATGTGTTTATGACAGTGCTTGGTGGTTTGGGTATGTTAGGACAGTGAATGAGGACTTGCTGGAAGTGACAGTTTTCTCCGTCCTCATAGTCCATCACCATCATCTGTACTCAACCCCAGGATGAACACACACTTAACCATTTGCCAAAACACAGAGAATGATTGGAAAGTTGAGTGCAATGGAAGCTACTAATTATTGTGAACGAATTCTTGCTTCTGGGATATAACACTGTGCAGTCCAGTGCAAGTCATCCATTGTTTTGGATGAGCTGTGTGTGCTGCCTACTTCATGTTGGTCTCCTGCTTGGCTTGAATCTTTGACCCTGGAGGTGGAGGTGATATGCTCCTCCAAAATACTGGCTGGCTTGCTGGACTACATAGCGCTATATCCCAGAAGACAGAACTCTTCATAACCACCAGTGTGAGAACTTGAGATCAAATATACTAATTACCATGTTTACAAGTAAGAACACTTGTCTCTTGATGTCAGTAACTGTAGGGCTTACTGTTTTAAATGTGTCGTACATAATTTCTGTTTTATAGCGTGTGTGTGTTAATGACTTTGTTACAGGAGATCTACGATTGTCCCAGGATGACAGTTTGCTGTATGTTAGACTAGAACAGTATGAATTTTTTTTTGGAGGGGGGCCAGAATTAGTTATATTTTGTGAGAAGTTGAAGGTAAAAAATCACTTCAGATGACACTGAAATCAAAGTATTCTGTTTTAATGCAAGTTGTGCATCTGTGAAAATGTATTTCATGAGCTAAGAAAGAGCCATATGAGCTCTTTAGCTTGTACAGACCAATGTTAAGCTTTGTAGCAGAGGTGGTGTGCCAAAAATGTATGCTTTTATGATTTTTTGCATCCCTGCTCCACAAAAGCTACAAGACACAAGGTGATAAAATTTTGAAGAAATAGTATTTTCTGTGTAGTCTGCAAGTTCATGATTTTGGAGAAGATAAGATCTGAAAATTTCATTTTTATGTGATGGTTTAGAGTGGACTGACTCGCAGTAGAACTGCATTTTTGTTTGTTATATTGTAGCCTTTTTATAATATGATATAATGGGTTCATAATAATGAAATGTGATTGGAAATGGTTAATGAAACTTTATATTATAGACATTGGTTGTACTTATGTATACAACGTTCATGATGCTGTGTCACAATAAAAGCAAAAGGAAACACTGCAAGATACTTCTGATTTTATATATGGACTGGGCACATAATTTATCTGGAGACTATTTTGAATCAGCTGTAACTGCTAGGACCTTTCCTATGATGTTTTTACTTTTTTCGTATTATTGTTTTCCCCTCTAGGGATAGAATACATTATTTTCATGAAATCTGGAAAGGAAAAATCAGGCTGTAAACCATAAGCTAGTTCAATAATTCACACATGACCAAACAAAGTAGGATATTTCATTTATGTTTAGACTGTCTGGATTCAACCAAGGTTAGGATATGAATCTTGAGGCCCATATATGGTAAATAGACTGTGGTTTACAGGTGTTGCTTTTAGAATAGAAACACATTTTCTTTGGCGCTATTTGATGAAGAATTTTTGCACCTATGTTTGATAGAAGTCTCCAAGCATTGAAGGTATATCCAATTTCTATATATAGTAGAAGTTATTTTTAAATTTATTTTGTATCCTCATCTTTGAATTCCAGGTGAGTGTTGTGGGGATGCAAGTTGGGAAAGAGATTCGACCCTATCAGACATTCTCAGGGGATGAAATACTGATGCTGCGATATGGTCGCCTGACTGTAGAGGAAATGTTTCTTGAAGAACGAGTTCACAACCAATGGCTGACATGGGCTTTGCGTGGTCTTGGTTGGTTGATGATGTTTCTTGGTGCAAATTGCCTTACAAACATCTTGCATCTTATTGGTAAGTTGAGTTAAGTAGGATAAAATGGCAGCATGTTGTGTCATATATAATGTTACTCTTTTAATCCAAATTGATAATGGATTTGGTATTATTATAGTGAAACCTAGTTTACATATGACATAGTGTTGCAGTGATAAGTCACACAGTTATTGGCAGCATTAATACTTCAGTTCATATTACTTGTATTAAAAGTACTGTGGGTTCTTCTGAAGATGTTTCTCAAAGGAACATGGAATTTGAAGTTCTTAAGTGGGAAAACAAATTGCAATTAAAGGATAGGAAAAAAAAAGTTTATTAGATGAATTTTGGCTACAGTGAAATCCAGATTTAATGATCCTGCTTTTAGTGAATTTAATTAATATTTGCTCTTATCCCAGTGGAAATTGAATATTGTGACATGGTGGCTGAATGCAGGAATAGTTTAACAAATAGATGGGGCTGTTGCTAGGCAGTTATGTACTGGACACGTTTCTGCAGTAACGAATAAACACAGCAGATGAACCACGGAAAACAGTTTATCTGTATGGTTTGTATCAGTGTTAATATAATGAGGACATCAGCTGAGTTGATAGTAAAACATGGTCATGAGACCAATGGGACTGTTCTGGTAGCAGCCAGCAGCAATTTAGCAGTCAGTCAGTCAGTTGACAGTCATGAGTTGGAAGTTGAAGATCAGAGTCATTGGTTAGCAGTCAAGAGTCTTTAGTTGCGTTGTTAGACACTGCTTCCAAGCAATGACTGGTGAAGACACAGAAGACTTAGTGTTTGCAGTAGCAATTTTTAGAGTGTGTAGAGTAGTGAAAATGTTACAGTTATTTGTAGTTACAAGTTGTAAGGATTTAATAAAAATCAGTTATCAGTCAAAACCCCATGTCTAGTCACTATCACATGACAATATAAACAACATATTTTATTGTATTTAGTGTCTTTTATTTAATAGAAACGTGCATTTAATGTAAGATGTATTCAACCTTTGAGAACTCATGCATCAGTTTAGTATGACAGTGACCAAAACAGCAGTCAGTATTCTTGTTTTCCCCTACCTAAAATCGTTTCTGCAGAACCATTTTGTTTATTTCACATGTCATGAATTTAGATATTACAGATTGTGTCATTATATTTGCATAGAAACCTTTTTGTTCAGTTTTTACTTCATATGCCATTAACCAACCCCCTTGTTGGTGTCTCCACCTTATCGTGATGAGGGTGTTTAAGTATGCCAAGGACCCTGAGAGCTATACCAGTAGTAGCGTAGCTACTGGCAGGGCCTCCCTTGCTGGACAGGTCAAAGGGTAGGCATCAGATGAAGAGAGACACCAAAAACCAAAAACTGATGCCGAAAGTAGCGTCATCAGCAGCGACTTGAAGAAGAGAGCAAATGATGCTCTAGATAGTTCAAGTTCGTATAGCAACAGGCGTGATGAGAGTGGTTTGATGACATTGTAGATGTTGAAACATGTTGGGTAAACATCCAACCTAAATGTGTTGTATTTGGCGGTATATGATAAATGATTAATAAATAGCATTGTGGATTACAACAGAATGCAGCTCAGCCTTAAAATATTGTCTTTGTAAGGGTGACTGTTATACAGAGTTTTGGATTGGATGATTGGATTTACTGCACTTTATCATTACGTCCCAGTTCGGGACAGCTACAGTGCTATCGCTATTCTGCACACTTTGAAGTTCACTGTTACACACGCCCTAGGTTTCTTAGTCTTTACTAACTATATCCTGGCAACAAATTTATAGCAGTCTTACTGTAACTTCAAATCACACATGCAGTTTTCTTTGCACTGCCTGATTCCCTTTCTTGCCATTATTCTGTGACTGCCAATTCCAAAGACTTGACTCATTCAATTTCTCTGCTTCCAAGCTCATATCCCGGCAGGTTCACATCTCAAATCTCGTCTCTTCACTTTACTGCTACTGCTACTCTACTCAGCTATTATTCTATCCTCTTCAAGGGACCTTCTTTGTCCCTTTATAACACCTTGGCATGGACCCCCCCAAAAGCACCATCTTCCGTTTTTAAGGAGGCATGTTTACAGCTCTGTTGCCTAGCAGTAGACATTCTTCTGTTGCCGTTTGCATATATGTTGTGGGAATGTACCTGTCAGTGAGCATACACATCACAATATGATTATTTGTTACTGGAGTATATATTTAAATTGAAATTTGTCACGTTCCTTTTTTCCTTTTTAATTGTGAAGCGTAATGTAGCACTGGGGAGGATACATCACTTCAACTGACAAATTTGTCAAATCAGGTAATTATTAGGATTTATATTTGTTACAAACAAGAAAAATTAAAAGGAAGTGATCACAGCAGCATTACAAAGCTTGCTGTTTTAGCCTTACATAATGTCACATGTTAGTGACTGTACACAGGGTTTGGATTGATAATTGAGAGTATTGAAAATTTATAACTCATGACTAGGTAATTATAACACTATCCCTAATTTACACACTTAACAAATCACTGCTGCAAACACTAAGCCTTTTCAGTCTCAGGTAGCTGTGTCTCCACTAGTTGTTGCTTGGTAGTGGCTGCCAACACTGTCTTCTGCTTTTGTGCTCACATCATTGCCAGATTTCTGCCATCAGACAACTGGTCCTCAACTGCCACTCATAAATGTGGGGAGCCAAATTTTATGTTATATATCTGTTTCAGTTTTAAAGGCCAAGGCTTTGTGTCTCTTCATGGTAATTATCCCAATTGTTTTGTTATTTATTTGTGGTTATTTAACGATTTCATCATTATCTAAGAATATATGGAGTGAAATAACAGTGAGTTATGCAGGATGTGGAAAGAAGCAGTCAGGCACTGTCCTGGCATTTACCTGCAGGGACTGAAGGAAACCACAGAAAACTTCAGTTGGGATTGATGGTGTCAGGGCTCGGGACCTCCAAAGTATGTAGCAGCAGTACCATTCAGCCAAGATATTAAATGTGCTTTATTATATCTCTCAGTACCTCTTCTAGAGAGGTGCTGTATTCAACAAATGAGCTACCCACACTTCTGATAAATTTTAAAAGAATGGTGTTAATGATAAGATGTGTTCAGTTTCCAGGTATTCAGTCTTGCATGATTTGTTGGTGTTGGGTGTGAATTCTATGAATGTGGCAATATCTACATCAGCATCTTTGCTGGTAACATCATTTGCCTGGATTTGGTATCACCCAGTGCTTGGAGGTTTCCTCATGATTGGAGCAGCTGTGCCATTCCTGTATTCAGCAATTCAGCTCTACTGTGGTGACCACCAGGAAAACCGCTATCAGAGGTTGTGAATTCTTAGTAGTCTGTGGAAGTGATCAGTATTTTTGTGAGACTGAAAAGTTGTGAAGTAGAAGATATTTTAGGAATATGCTGTAGAAATCTTCAGTAGGGATTAAAAACATGTTTTATAACGTATTTGGTCCTACAGATTTAAGAAACTGGAAGGAAAGTGAAAAGTCTGAAGATACAGGTAGGCTGCATCAAAAATTGACTCTTTGTTAGTTGTACTGATTAGAATAAGCTTTATAAGGAACTGATTTTTACCAAAGATTCAAATTTTAACCTTTGAGAGACGGGGTATTTAAATTGTGGTAGTTGTAGCAGGCCAGAGTTTATTTAAATGCCTGCAGATCTAGAAGATTAAATTTGTGATCATGTTACTAAAAATGCTGTAACTTATACAATTTTTGTGGTAAATGGACGAAATTAACGTTGCTTTTATCTAGAAAGAATATAGAATCAGATATTGTAATTTAAAGCCTTAAAAATCTGTAAAAATTCTCACACCGATTTTTTTTTATATATATAAAGATTTTGAGCATTTGCCTACAATTCTACTTTCACCTCATGCACAATATGTTTCAGCAGTATAAATGTTGGCTCCTGGTTTATCAATTAGAGACCAGAAGTTTATATTTGTTTCTGCTGCATCATATTCTCAGATTACAAACATTGCCTGTTCCTTGTAGCATACATAGTAAATTCTTGGGATGTTACATCAGAAGGCAGTTGTGTGATACAGATTCAGACTGCGGTACAGATGATTTTGACAGTGGTCATGACGGAAGCTCCGAAAGTGAAGTCAACGAAGAACCATTATCTTCGTCAACAATCTGGGGACCACCACGTCAGCATGACAGGAGGGGTGTGAATAATTTTTCCAATGGAGCAGTGGGGATATCTCTCGATAAAGCTCCACATGTAAATAAGGATTCCGCCCCACTCTGCGTTTTCATGCTTTACTTCGCAGGAATTATCCAGCTGCTGGTGGACGAGACTAACAGATATTATCACCAAGACCTAGACAGACTTGAAGACAGACCTTCTCCGCGCCCAGATGTAACCGACTCCGAGATGTTTCTGTTTCTAGGAATTGTTCAAATGGGACATAATATAAGGGACAGACTAAAGGACTACTGGTCAATTGCTGAGCAATTTTGCACGCCTTCCTACAGCAACACAATGAAACCGTGACCGTTTTCTTCACCTTCGTTTCATTCATTTTGCAGATTACAATACAGAATTTGACAGGAATGCCAACAGTTATGACCGACTATGGAAAATTAGGACCATCTTCGATACTGTAAATGATGCATATCAAAAATATTATCATCCTTCTCAACATTTGTCTGTTGATGAAATAATTGTCAAATTCAAAGGAAGGGTGGTTTTGAGACAGTACATTCCTAAGAAACACAAACGTTTCGGAATCAAAATCTACAAACTCTGTGACGCTGCTGGGTATACTTACGACATGAAGGTTTACTTGGGGAAAGACAGGACAGGGACCTCTGCAGAAGGGTTGAGGGAGTAGGCCACAAACTATACACGGACAATTTCTTTTCATCACCAGACTTGTTTGACGAACTAATGATGAAGAAAATAAGTTGCTGTGGGACATTCAGACTGAATCGGAAGGGCTTGCCTCAAGACTTTCGCAACAGACAACTTCAATTGAAGAAAGGTGACATGTGGGTTAGGGTGAGAGGGGACGTGACAGCACTAGTTTGGAAGGATAAAAGTGAGGTTCATATGTTGACAAACATGCACTCTCCTCCAGCAGAAGGCAATTTCTGTGATGAGCATGGAAATGCCATCAAACCAGCAATTGTTGCAGATTATAAGCACATGGGATATGTCGACAAGGCAGACAGAATGACAAACAGCTATTCCATCAGTCGTACCTGGAAATGGACAAATTGTTCTTCCATCTCCTGCATCTGACGACTCTGAACAGTTTCATCATGTTGTCATGCTGTGGTGTGAGACTTTCGTTTCACCCTTGTGAGAAATATGCTGGAACATGCTGCAAGGAGTCTACCTCGACCCCGTGCTCTGTCATCTACAATATGTTGGATTAGAGGAAGCCAATCGACATCACTGGCCAACTTCCTCAACCACGAGACTGAACTGTCGTGTGTGCTCTTCATGTGCAAAGAGGAGAAATATCCAAACAAAGTGCATAGAATGTGACGTTGGACTCTGCATTTTTGGGTGTTTCCAGGAGTACCACACGAAGGCTAGATTCAGTTAGATCAGTGGTTCTCAAACTTTTTACCTCTGAGCCCCCCTGACAAGAGAAAATACTCTGAGGCCCCCAGCCTGTTTGTTTTTATCAAAATAGAAGTCATGGTATGTTTGACGTTTTATTCAGTTTTTTTGTGTTTTTCTACATACTTTATAGCAGTTTTTTATTCCAAATTAAAGTATCGCAATATTAGGCCTACAGTAAAAATTAGTTTTAACACTTGCAATTGAGAACAAAGTTTATCAAAACATGGTGTAATATCAGAAATGGCCACTCTAACTTCTTTAGTGATATTTAGCCTTGAATGATACTTTGACTTTATAGCTGCCAAAGCAGAAAAGCCTGTGTCGCATAAGTAAGTTGTTGCGAAAGGAATCAGCATCTTCAGTGCTTCTTGGCTCAAAGTTGGGAATTCCTTGCCAATATGTATCCAGAACTCCAGCAAAGACAATTCCTTAAATTTACTTTTTAATGAAGTATCACTAGTGAGATCAACTAGTTGTTCTTGCTCATTTACCTTCACAGATGATGGCCCAGGAACATTTTCGAATGCATTTTTAATCCAATTAAATTCATCAAAACCACTGCAAAAGTATTTTTCGAAATGAACTTTCAACATTATGAGATGATCAAGTAGGCAGCTTTTTATGTCCATTGGAAGCACTGGATTATCAGTGTCTTGTACCATTGACACCAGAGTAGGGAACATGTCTAGCGTGTCACTTTCCATACTGTTTCTCCAGAGCTCTAATTTTCTCATGAAAGCCTTCACTTTGTCATTCCAGGAAAGTACAGTTGCCTCATTCCACTAAAGTGAAATGTTGAGGATATTTAGTTCCTCAAATATATCTGTGAGGTAAGCCATTTTTCAATAAAAAATCCTTGTTGCTGAAACTGCCTGCCAGTGAGCGATTTTCCCCATTTAAGAAACAGAACACCTCATGCCTCAGCTCAAACATTCTCTTTAATACCTTGCCTCTTGAAAGCCATCAAGCACCACCAAAAAAGAACAGAGCAGTGTGTTCGGCACCCTTTTCCTCATGCAGCATTTTAAAAATTCTAGACTTCAGATGATTTGTCTTGTTAACATTGACGGTTTTTACAATCATTTGCAGTGCTTCATGAAGGGGTGGGCTGAGTTCATTAGCTGCCAGAGCCTCCCGATGTATCATACAGTGAGTCCATACCGCTTCGGGAGCAACAGCTTTAATATTTGCTTGTAATCCAGCACGGAATCCAGACGTTGAATGAGCTCCATCTGTACATATCCCATTTTCATTAAAGAAAGCATTATTCATGTCAAAAAGGCTTTGAGCTGTTGCTGTTTTCAAGATAGGCTCACACAAAAACAATTCCTCTTGCATATTACACTCGTCAACAAAACGAACATACTCAATCAAATGAGCATCTTTATGAATAGCAGTCGCCTCATCCACTTGAAGTGCAAAGCACTTGTTATGCAACTTCTCAATTAAATGCTGAGATAAATTGTCAGGAATGTCTGAAATTCTTCTACAAACTGTCATTAGAGAGGGGGATATTTTTAAATTGTTGAGCAGAAGAGTCACCCAACATTGTTGATACTATGTCAGTCGCTGCTGGTAAAATCAGTGTTTCTGCAATTGTATGTGGTTTCTTGCACTTAGCAATTCTATGAGAAACCTAGTAAGAGGCTAAAAGGGCCTTAGAAATCACATTTGTTGTTTTAGCAAATTTCTGTTGGGTGGACTTTAAACCACTAAGCTTTCTAACAAAAAAATCTCTTGGTTTATTTGTAAACTTCGGATGTTTGGTTTCAACTACCACAGATTCACTGAAGCAGATCCTGGGAGAAACAAGGCAGTGTGCACTACGTGAAGTGCGGTTGCTTTCCGAGTAAAAGTAACAAAATATTTGCAGATATGAACGTAGTCTTTTTTTTTTTTGCATGAGAATTTTTTTTGAGACTTAACAGCTTGTGTTTGGGGCACGCGGTAGCATAGTTGGTTGAGGCACTGTGCTGCAAGCCGGAAGGTTGCGGGATTGAATCCCGATGAGGTCACTGGATTTTTTTCAATTGACCTAATCCTTCCAGTTGCACCATGGCCCTGGAGTTGGCTCAGCCTCTAACAGAAATGAGTGCCAGGAATATTCTTGTAATGTTGGGGGTAAAGGGATCACCGCTGCACATGTAAGGCTGACAACCTTATCACCATCTATGAACCGACTGGAAAATGTGGGAACCTCAACATCTGGAATGTCTATAGCTTAATAATTTATATAGGTTAGTATTGTAGCAAAAAGAATTTTTCACTGTTTTAATTTTAAGGGGAATTTGGAGCCATTGAAATTACAAAGGAATGTAGAAAATAATTTATTTATGTGTTTATTTGTGGGTCATTTAACCTTTAAGAGCCGAAAGACACCGTATGGGGACCTTTAAAGTAAAGCCGAGTGGCTGAAATACACCGTATGGGTATGCGCAGTCCACACGTGCGCACAGTGTTTTAAAATCTAATTTTAAGATAGAAATTCTTGTTCTACTTACATTATTTTTGGACACCAGCTTTATAAGTAGACTGTCTTCCCTCCTGTGTCATCTAACTGAATGTTGCCTTCGTGTGGAACTGTTGGAAACATCCGGAAATGCAGAGTCCAACGTCGCACTTCAAGCATTCTGTCTGTAATTAACTCTGTTTTCCACGTGAAGCACGCACACGCAATGTTAGTCTTGTATTAGCAGGAAGTAAGCCAGTGATGGCGAGTGATGTCCTCTATTCATAACGCTTATAAAACATCGCAATTTCAACTATGCACCATGGCCCCTTTTCGCATTGAAGGAGTTTAAATTCATAGGCCGCTCGTAAATCACACAATTCAGAATGTGTTACAGTTTATTGTGAAGGGATGTGGAAGCAAGTGGTATGAGGTGATATTCCAAGAACTGCCTCTGTGTGGATAGTCCGACATAAGTGAATAAACAAACAGAGTTTCATAAGGCAATGTAGGATAAGAACTCGCCCACACTTGCGTATACAAGAGCCTACGTGACTGGAGAATGTGCAGACCGTAAACACACTCTCCTATTGCCAGATAACCACACAGACAGTGGGTCAGCACTATGCATTTATACTGCAGAAACATATTGTGCAGAAGCTGTATGCATTTTTGTGGACAGCCGCTCAAAATGGGGGAAAAATTTCTTTTGGAATCAGTGTAACAATTTTTACAGATTTTAAAATCTGTAAATTACAATATCTGATTCCATATACTTTCTAGATAAAAGTAGTGTTTATTTCGTTCATTTATCACAAAAATTGTAGAAATCACAGCATTTTGAGTAACATGACTACAATTATTATTACTCTACAATTGCGGGCATTTAAATTAACTCCGTCCCGCTGCCACTACTGGAATTTAAATGGCCCGTCCCCTAAGCGTTAACATGTTGAATGGAGGAATGAAGGAATGATAAAGGGATGATGGTTTGGAAAGGATTTGGAAGGAACTGGTCCTTGCCTAATTGAAGCACTGCCCTGGCATTTGTCTGGAGGGACTGAGGAAAACCATGGAAACACCAGTCAAGGTAGCTGATGCCTCAGTTGAGATTTAAACCAAGGATTTCCTGAATACAAGTAAAAATCATTACCACAGTGCCATCTGATTTGACAAGTATTAAATAAATGAATAGGTTCTGTAGCCTTTCCTATTTAGGCAGTTGTCATCACTGGAATCATTCATTTTTAGAAGCTTGATGCAGTATGCTTCAGTATAATCTGTGTTATATAATTTCATTTCCCAGCTGCCTAGGCACAACCATTAACCTAAGTGTCAAGGTCACAGCACATGCCTCAGTGTGTATTATTCATGAACAGTGCAAATGCAAAGGCCTGTACACAGCATCAGAAATTCTGCCATGCAGTATGATTTTATGCATTTTGAAATATGGATAAACATGGACATTTTGGTCGTCATGTAACCATTCATTCTGACTGGAGGACTGTTGTGCATTAATTAAATCTGTATTAAGTTAAGATTACAAAATTACAAACAAAGAGATCCGGCATATAGCCAGCTCTTACACGCAGAAGGGACATAGTTCAAGTTTTGCTATGTGGACAGGAAGTAACATCTGGTAATTTCCTGGAATTCTGGCAGTTTCAGCAAAGTCGGAAAGTCTTTGGGAATTTGAGAGCTGACAGGTTGGGACAGCTATAACTTAGAAGTGGGACGGCCGGAGCCTCATACCCTGATCGTAATGCATCAAGGGGCTGTCAACCTTAGCGTCAGGTCAGCATCTGCCAGAATCACATAGCAAAGCAACATGATTGGAAATTCAAAATTTAGGGCACCTCCTAGTTTGAAAACTTAACCAATGGCAGAAATGGAGGAGTGGATTTCTCTTGGAGTCTGGTGTTCGTGGACCTCAGGATTCAGAGAGAGGGCATTCCACCTCGAGGAGTCTTGATAAACTTTCGGCAAAGTCGGACACAAAATTTACAACTACGGCCCTTCCGTAAAGTATTATAAGTAAAGTTCAAATTAAGTACTAATAAATTCAGTTGTATTCCATAAGCTGGAGGGAATTAAATGACCACTAAGTGCAACGGTCGAAAAAGGTGTGTGATTGTAGTGAAAGGTTCTTCCTGCCCTGCCCAAGCCAGACCCGTATAAGACCTGGGATAGGAATTCAGCTCTACAAATTACTGAACAGAACCCAGATACTCCCGTCTTTACCTGCTCTCGTGTACCAGCTCCAACAATCACAATTCTCCTCCCTCCCCACCTAACTTCTTGACATCCACGAGAAGAGGGAGTACGGTGATAAGTGGAGCACAAACGTAGGGTAAAGGGAGGACGGCAACAGCGTGGCGCTCAACGTAAAGGGCCCAAAGAAGTGAGCGGTTACAATCACAATAGAATAATTATTTTGTGTCATAAATCAAACATCATATGACTTATTCTTGGGAGTCTTCCTTCGCTGACATATTGACCTACTGCCAGGGTTTTGCTTATTGGTGAGAAGATGCACTGCACTATTTCTTTTTCAAACAGTGAGCTCTTCCTGTGTCTGCATTTTTCAGTGCATATAATGTCCTTTTTTACAACTTCTGAAGCCTTTGCCCATAGTATTTAGACTTGAAGCAAGACTTCAGTAATAACTGAAGAAATCTTCTATGTGTAAGAAGACCGCAGCATTTACATTCCCTGGATAAACTGACACATAATAGAATACAGAACAGTACAGGTGATCAGTTGACCAGGAATCGGCAAGATGCCACAGTTGAACAGTGAGTACTGCAGCTTCATGTCTGGCAGATTGCAGAATAAAATCTCAGCCTGGAGACTGGGTCTCCTGATTGAGGCATTATGTGGCCTTCCTTAATCCCTACATGTAAATATCTTAAATTGGTCCACAACTGTTTCCTTCCATATTCGTTCCAATTCCTTATTCATTAACCATCATTTCATTTGCTGCTGCATATTCTGATTAACAGAAAATGCCTGTAAATAGACCAAGAATTATTAAAATGTTCTTCTGATTATTGTGATACATCAAAATTATCAGAAATAGGAAGCAATACTATCCATTTGTTTACTGACACTTTGAGAAATGACTGATTATCTAGGGTTGATGGCAGGATGATAAGTGAATGATATAATGAAAAGATGTCGGAGGAAGTGGTTGGGACCTGTTTTAAAGCATTCCAACATTTGCCTGGGAGACTAAGGAAACAGACTGGAAACGTCATTCAGGATAGATGATCTTTGTGCCAGGTTTTTGAACCTAGAATAACCTAAGTGTGGATGAAGGTACTCTGCATTGATATTATGTAAAATAACATGATTCAGGCCATGACTGTGAACACTGAACTGATGTACTGTAGTATCTTATTCACTTCTTCTTTTGTGCCATGTTTGATTTTCTGGAACCATACCATTGCTTTCTTCTGATAAATTATGTGTCCTTTTAATGCCAAAATCATCAGAGGTAAACTGTGCTTCAAAGTCCATATCAACATCAGTTTTTCCATATCATGCATTGAAAAATGTGAATGTTTTTCATGGTGTTGGAAGAAAAACTACTGATTATTATGTGGTTCAAACCAAATCCATATGGTTCAGAACATCAATTTAAGGCACCGCTTCACAGCAGGAATACAGAACATTCCAATAAGGTGGATCCAGATTGTATGTGCTAGAATCAAATACTTTTTTAAGTAATATTTTGTCGTTAGAATATTAACTGCTTGTCTACTTATTGCACTGTTCACTCTTTTTTTGTCTGGGCAAATACATTTTATTTTCATTGTGTTAAGTTTTACTTAGTAAGGTATAACATCTTTAATAGTTGATGGATTTCAATAAGTGTGTTATTCAGTACACACTGGATGCATTAGGAATATAATAGCTTTTACTGTAGTAGTTGAGCTTTGTATGATATGTGCTGAAACATATGTCAACAGAGGGACCATCTGCATGATGAAGGCACCGAAACACTGTCTGCCTCCTCCTATTTTGTTTGTAGTACACAGTACTCTTTTTGACCTTGACTTCTCTGCCAGCCAAACTCATCATGGAAAAGTAGATTCCCCCCCCCCCTCCCAATAATATTAGGTTTCTTCATTGTCTCTGGAAGTTAAGTGGGGGATAACTGCATGTAATCCAATAACCACATGCTCCCCTACAAGTATTAGGTACATTTAATAGTAATTCTACAGAAGAATAATGTATTTGTATTGAAGAGCAACTGATATCAACTGTAGGAGTGATGATCTGTGTGTCATGTAATATTTCATTTTATCAATTTTATTTCAAATCAGTAAGTGGTTCCATCTTGTTTTGGATGGAAGAGAGCTACATGTATTTAGCAGTACAAAATTAGTAAGTTATATTTTGGAAGGCTGCAATCACAGGGCATAATTTGGTTTCATAATCAGTAAATTTGAGGAGAAAATGTTCTTTGTAGTCATGGCAGTGCAGTAATTATTTTACTTCGGAATCAAAGATTTGTGGAGAACTATGGCTTTTGGCTGGGTGTTTTTTTTTTTATCTTTACTGACAGATGGTAGGCTCAATGATGAATTGGAAATAATTTTGAAGGAAGCAGTCACAGTCAGATCCAGATACTGTCCAGGCATTTGCCTGGAGGGATGAGGAAATCCATGAAAACCCTCATTCAGGATAGCTAGTGTCGTGACTGAGCTTCAAACCAAGCATATACCAAATATCAGACCAGATCATTACCCCTAGAACAGCCTGTTTGGGGGCTGCGTGTTACAAGCTCAGTGGATTGAAATTAACCAGAGTGTAGTCCTCAGAAGCTGCTGATTTTTTAGCTAAAGTACCATTATTCCAGAAAATATTTGCAGTCAAGTGAACTGATGATGTTTTCACTGTAATGAAAATAAAATTGTAAACCATGTAAATGTATTTGTTGTTAATGTATAAAAAGAAATTCAGAGGGGTTTGTGTTTGATTTGAATGTTGTGGGGATGGGGGGTGGGAAGGTGAATCTTTGTGCTTACTGTTGTTCTTATGAGAGGGAAGGAGAAGTCACACAGGAGTTAATTGAGTCTAAATACAGAATATACAGATACAGAGATTTGGGTTCACTCCTATGGAATGATATGGAGCTGACAGAAATTTAATACCAGTATAAGAGGTATGTGTGAAGGGCATGTTTGTATTCCTTGTCTAAAACCTGAATATTGTTGTATCATACCTTGTGAAGGCAGCCTTAAAGAAAAAATGTTCCAGATGTTTACTGAGCTGTCCCAGTTTGGTGCTCCAAGTAAAAGTAAAGCTATCCCTGTAACAGGCCGTGAAGGCCCATAGGGTTGTGAGACGTTGAGGGTCCCACATTATCTAGACAGTTGGCTCAAAGATGGCGGTAAAGTTGTCAGCCTTACACGCTGATTGTGCTTTACTCCCCAGGAAAATTATTTAATTAATTCCTGGTATTCATTTCTGTTAGAGGCTGAGTCGTCCCCAGGGCCATAGTGCAGCTGGAAGGATTAGGTCAATTGAAAAAAGCCCAATGACCTCATCAGGACTTGAACCCGCGAACTTCTGGCTTGTAGTATAATGCCTCAACCAACTATGCTACCGTGTGCCCCCTTGGTGCTCCAAGGGGTCATTGCAACAGCAAACTTTTGTTGAAACATATTATCAACAGATTATTTCAGAAATTAATTTATATATGTCATATTCGTGAAGGTCTTTGAAAAATTGTAATGCAGTAACTGGAGACCATAAACTGGTTTTGACCACTTTAAGGATACATATCTGCCTTAAGAGCACCCATGAGAGTAAGGTATCATATTTAACAAACGCCATTTGTCTCTAAATAAATCTGTTGAGTGTTGCAAGAATAGGACCAGTAGCTATAGAAGTTCCAGGTGTGGGAAAATGTAGAGTTTTAAATGATACAGTGAAAAGGGCATGTAGACTACAGATGTGGCAGATTATCTGTGAGTATTGTTAACCTACAAAAGTGCTTATTCTAGCCAGTCTTGGTACAGGAAGGGAGGGACAGATGGGCAAGTGATCCTTCCTTGTACTATCAGATGTGAAATTATTAAATTACTGTGTGAGTGTTAGGGTGTGTGCTTGCATTGCTAACATTCTGTAATTCCTCCAGTTCACAAAATACAGTGCAGAGCAACAGTGAGTGTATCAAAATTCTGCTGATTATTTCAAGATTGAAAGGAAAATTTACACTTGCGGACACAAGAAGTACTAATAATGCAATGACTCATGAAAGCTGAGGCAAGAAATTAAGAACCATTCATTCTGATCGAGAAAGCACAGCTGCAAACAGGAGTGTCTTATGCTATGGTGCAGGAAATTAAAAGAGATGTGAACAGGCTAGATGTTGCAGAAGAAACTTCATTCTCAACACCTGCCCCTCCTAAAAAAAGAAGTTGAATACCGACTAGATGGATTTGATGAAGCTGTAGTTTGTAGAACTGGTTATAACATCTGTATTACCAAAAAACATGCTCCAACTGTTGAAACCCTTCAGCGAAAACTAAAAGATGACATATACTTTTAAGGCTGTAATACCACATTAAAAGAAATTCTCAGTACATGGGATTTTAGGTGGTATCAGAGTGCATTCTTTTGATTGAGAAGATGGATATCCATGATAAGAGAATAGACTAACGTGTGTTTGGGGATTCAGGAACGAAAACTGTCACATAATATACATAAATGAGTTGTAAATGTTATCCTTGCATGATGAATGCAAGGCCTGGAGTGACAATTCTGCGAATGAATTGCCTACACCTGTGTGTAAATGATATGTCTCATCATGAGTCCTGAAGGGGTGAGAATGGTCTTGTTCCGTAAGCTCTTGCAATGTGGAAATCACGTCAGACTGCAGGGGATTATTACCACAGCATAAATTACTACATTGGAGAGAAATGGGCGAAGGAGAAACTTGTATGAAATCTTTCTACCAAATGTGTTGTGATAAATAATGCGCCATGTCACAACTTAAAAAAATAAATACGATTCCAGCATCCAACTCTACCAGAAAGGAAATGCAACAGTAGTTAGTTAGTTATTGGAGAGGGTGGGTTTCCCCATGCACTGAGACCTGTATTGGTCCATTGTGCTTCCCTCTATGATTTCTACCAGTCTCTATATCCTACTGGTACTGGTGCTTACCATTAGTCCTGCCCAGCCAGCGAGACCGGCTCTACTAGCTGAGAGGTATCTATAATGCTTCCCCCATCTACCAGAGGTATTAGAGACTGCTGTTGGGTGGGAAACATCCGTAATTTGGCTCAGTGACCTCCTTTGGAGATATGAGGTTCTTTTACATGCCGTAAAGCTACGACACGGGACCCACAGCTTAAAGTCCCTCCCGGAGGACTTGTTCCCTGAATTTTTCTGCCCTTAAAAATTCGACGACCTCTGCTGGGTATTTGAACCTGCGTACTAAGAGTCATGAGGTGGGAACGTTACCTCTAGACTACAGAGGCTGCTATACAACAGTAGTTACAAAAACAGAATATTTCATTGGCTGATGATATGGTTAAACCCACATTACATCAGCTCATTGAACAGTACATGCTGCATAAAGTACAGGACCTGGTGTATAAGATATGTGAAAGTCATGGAGAGACAGCACTCGATCTGCCACCCTATCGGCCCAATTTAAAGTAAAAAATATCTGGGCAAATGTTACGGATCACATTGCATCAATAAATGCTCTTGTAATATGGGTGATGTGAAGTGTCTGTGTGAAACATGGCATGATGTGGTCCGAGTAGACTGGAGGCCACTCAGTGAGCATGTGAAGAGGGTGGAGTTGACAGGGATGCACATTTTAGCAGTGTAGTTGAGTCTGTGTTAATTTGGGAGGTGTGGAGAGTGACGACAATGTGAGCAATGAAGAAGACAGCAGCTCAGACACAGGACGACATAATGGGTGGCACCACTTAGCCACAAGTAGTAACTGATGCGAGTGGTGAGTAGTCAAGAGTTTTCAGTTATACTTTACACACTTTGACTTGGAGCTTCTCCCCATTTTGAACCTGCTGTATCCATCAACTGTCTTCCTTAGACTATGTTTTGGCTAGGCAGCTCAGGCTCTTGAGTTATTCATGTCCAAGTTACCACCCAAATAAAAAGTCAATTTTGGGTTGACAGTTCTGTGTTAGAACTCTGTAGCTCTTCTCTTGTTGCTCAGATCGTTTCTGTGGGAACATGTTTTACTTATGAAGGCGTTCCCCAGTAATTGCTGTGGCATATGTCCTTTCTCTTGACCTTTGCCTAGTAATGGCTCCACATGTTACAATATTTTTTATTGTTACCCATGATGGACCTTACTACTTATTCACATGTTTAGAGGTGTAATGGCTCAAGATGTCTGTTATAAAGATATGCTGAATTGTTGAATATTTAGTATCTAACTGACAAGAGTGTCATCAGCTGAGTGCAGGTAGCTTCCCAGGCCATACAGTGGCTGAGTGCAGGTAGCTTCACAGGCCATACAGTGGCTGAGTGCAGGTAGCTTCACAGGCCATACAGTGGCTGAGTGCAGGTAGCTTCCCAGGCCATTCAGTGGCTGAGTGCAGGTAGCTTCACAGGCCATACAGTGGCTGAGTGCAGGTAGCTTCACAGGCCATATAATAGCTGATGCAGGTAGCTTCCCAGGCCATACAGTGGCTGAGTGCAGGTAGCTTCACAGGCCATACAGTGGCTGAGTGCAGGTAGCTTCCCAGGCCATTCAGTGGCTGAGTGCAGGTAGCTTCCCAGGCCATACAGTGGCTGAGTGCATTCTCATTTCATCTGCTAAGTTCTCCCACTACATATAAGAGTTTGGTTGTTTCAAGGTTGTCATTTTGTGTACAAATGTTGAAAACGTTATGATGATGTGTGTGTATGTATGTGTATGTCTTAAAGCAATGAAATTCTTCCCATTTGTTCATTTAATAAGAATTCTCTATGGTGTTGATGTTGAGCATATTTTTCTTCTTTTCTGAAATAAGGTACTAATTATGTTATATTTTAGCGTCCTGTTGCACTGATTCATGTCCATGATGTGTATTTTTGCTAACCGTCTTACAGTGCACACAATTTCACCTTTCTCTTCACTTTTACACTACATGTTTCGGCACTAATGTGCCATCTTCAGGTGTGTGTCTATCCACGTCAACTACTGGACTGCATGCCATCACGTCTCCATCATAAAATGACTAAAATGTGTATTCGTCGTGTATAACAACAAATTCTAAATACTAAAACCTTTCAGGATTCGTCATCCATACGTTGTATCTCAAATACGCAAGTCACGCCAATCCTCCTCTGTGGGAGCGCTCTTCCTATATTCATGTGTATATTGGTCTGTGTTGTGTCCTTTTCTTGTGACTGCGTGCATTGTACTCACAAGAAAAGGACAGTTGAGTACAGAGATTACAGAGTGACTGAAGACAAGAAGACTTCATAGTGATTTGAAATGCTAGTTTCTGTTTCGAGATCTGTTGTTAGGAGATGACTAGTACAAACTGAGAATTCTAGTGCGTGTGCAACGGTGAATTGGAAATAGTGTAAATGAGGGGATAGCACTGTATTAATTGTAATTAAGAGAGAGAGTGTAACAGAAGTGCCGATAAATCCAATCATCTAATCTAGAACCCATTATTTTTGTCATGCTTAGCACCCTACATGTGAAATTTTCCCTTCTTCATGACACCAAGTTCAGAGATACGAAACCTACAAACTTCTCTCTGGAATTAATGATACCCAGTAAAGGTAAGGTGAATATCTTTTGTATGTATGTGTGTGAGAACTACTGTAAGACTTGAAAATTCCTTAACACGTTCAATCCAGAGGTATTAAATTGTTATATCCAACATGCAAGAAGGTTTTAGGAAAGAATTAAGAATTAATATCCTTATTAAGTTTTGGGGTGACTCTGAAATTTACTGGAGTCAGTGAGGCATATTGAGCTAGGCTGTCATATAATTTGGTTCACGCATAGAGAATGGTGTATTCTTGTGATTATTCATAAGCGTAAAGTTTGACAGCTTCTTAACTCCAGCCCCTTCCTCCATCTGCACAGTATCTTAAGATGAAAATGCTGGAACTCTCGAAGGTTAAGGTATAAGAGAGAGAGAGTCTTCATTTTGTGTTACACCAATTCTTTAATTGAAAATTTAATGATTCAATCTTACATTTGTTGTTGTTTGTTATGAAATGTTCAAGAAATCTCTTTAGTTACACAGTATTTCAAAATGTTTAATAGTCTGTGGTAGACCTGTATACAATTTTCCCCTTCTTCACCACAATGTCGATCAGATGCTGATGGGACCCAAGCTGATAAATAATGTGTTCCCATCTGTAACAGAACCAGTGAAGGTACTTACTGTAACTTAAAGGATGGTTCACTGCAATTTATATCAGATTTGGTAAGAGGTATATTTAGATACAGTTAATTTTTGGATTCAAATTGGCAAAATTGATCATAACTCAGATGTTTCCTAGAGATTTTTTATTTGTAATAAAGTAGTGGTTTCAGTATGTATGCCAAGACTTCAGTAATTTAATAAAGGCATTAAGAAATTATTGATCCTTATGATATGGGATTTTAGGCATTAACATGTCATGGTATGTGATTCTACACTTGATATTCAGTTGAGAAATCATCCTTCATAAGCTGATAGTCACTCAGTTGGATAAAAAGTCCATGCTTTTTATGGAATCTGAAGGTCAGTCACTAGACTGTACCCTTATCCAGATGAATTCATTCCACACGCATACTTCTTTAAGGTCTATTTTAATTCTGCCTACACTCCTTTTTAGGTTTTCCAACTAAAGTTTTTATGCATTTCTCATCTCCCACTGAGGTAGGTCAGTCCATATCCTAATGGGGGATGCGAAGAGGGCCCTGTCCCCCCCCCTCATTTTTATATGTGATCTGGACCATTCTATAATTCAGTCCCACATTCCTACAGCTCTAAACGAGCAACTGTCTGTGGCCCAAATTTCATCTTCTTACTCCCTTACCCAGACAGGGGATTCAGCAGTGCTGAAGACCCAAAGAACACACAGTAGCATATTATACCTCATCTAGCCAACCTGCTGAAAGAGGTCAAACAAACCTCCTCCATGAGGTGGAAGCAAATAGAATGTAAAGGACAATGTGAATATTACAGAATACACTAAAAAAGTACCAGAACCAGAAAACTGATGACTAGGGTATCAACTCAGTAACACATCCTGTTGTGTGTGTGTGTGTGTGTATATATATACTGTCAACACAACAAATAAGCTCAGCTCACCGGCACATTTGTGTCAATTGAGTTTATTAACTATGTTAAAATTACGTGACATGTTTCGGCTCACTTGGAGCCAATATCAGACGATACACTGTTTAAAGCTATAAAAATTAAAGAGTAATTATAATTAGTATGGATCCATATTACAAATTATGTTATAAAATAATTTAACATATTTCATTTATATCGTTATTTGCACAGGTAAACTCAGTCTTATATTTTGGTTGTATTAAAATAGTGTCAATCTTCATAAAGTTGGTACATGCAATAATGTTAGATAAGATTTTTAAGTATGATTTTTAGTACATATTAATCTCATTTTCTATTATCAAAACAGTGTGCTATTGTATATATCAATAGTACATAACCTGTGTTGAATTTTATAGCTTTAAATAGTTGTATTGCCTGATGATGGTTCTAAGTGAGCCGAAATGTGTCGCATAATTTTAACGTAGTTAAAAACTCAATTGACACATATGTGGTGATTAGTTAATTACTTATTTGTTGTGTCAACAGTTTTATATATATATATAAACATTTCTGGACAATTCAGGAATGGTGCATCCTAAGGGGGTACTGTGGCTAGTTTCCACTTAATTTTTGAAGACAAAAATTTGATCACAAAGCAGTATATATATGGCATTTATTATTTCCTTAAAGGTAGGTCAATGAAGAAACAGTGTTTCAAAAATATTACTCACATATGTAGTTTGCTTTAACATATGTGATAATGAAAAGCAAGAAAAAACACTGCATTTTGTTAAGCTTGGTTGCCAGGGCTACATGAAACGAACCGTTCACAGTATTAAATGGTGTTTGGATAAGAGGGTTTCATCACATTGTAATAGTCGAGAGAAGGTAGTGTATTAGAAGAAAACAGTCTTTTAGGATGTGGCGCCCTGTAGATATTGTATTAACCGATGTTTCGGAGGAACGTATCACCTCCCTCTTCAGGGTGGAAGAAAGAAGAAGAAAATCCGCAAGTGAAGACCAGTGTGACTAACAGACACCTGCTCACGCTAGTTCTTTGCTTGTGGATTTTCTTCTACCCTGAGGATGGAGGCGATACGTTCCTCCGAAACGTCGGTTAACACAATATCTACATGGCATCACATCCCAGAAGATTGCTTTCTTCATAGTCACCGCTGTGAAAACCTCAAATCTTACAAGGTAGTGCATTTGTTCAGGAAGAAAGGTTCTCTACTGCAGTGTAAACAAATCTCTGGGGGCTAACATACACTCGCAATATAACTTCCTAGTATTTTTTTGAAACCTGAAGGTTCATTACTGTGTTCACAAGAGCCCTCCACTAGTCCCTATCCTGAGCCAGTTCAATCCAATCCATACTGTCCTATCCGTCTAAGATCCATTCTAATATTGTCCAACCACCTATGCCTTGGTCTTGCCAGTGGTCTCTTTCCTTCTGGCCCTCCCTCCAGTTTCCTATATGCATTCATCTCCCATTCGTGCTACATGCCATGCCCATTTCATCCTCATTAACTTCACAGGTTATGAAGTGCCTCCTTGTACAATTTTTTCCACCCTTCTGTCATTTCATCTTTCTGCGGCCTAAATATTCTTCTCAGTGCCCTGTTCTCAGACACCTTCAGTCTATGTTCCTCCCTTAATGTCAGAGACCAAGTTTCACACCCATACAGAACCACAGGCAAAATTATAGTTTGTATATTCTAATTTTTATGTTTTTAAACAGCACATGAGAAGACAAAAGGTTCTGGACTGAATGGTAGCAAGCATTACCTGAGTTCACTCTCCTCTTAATTTCTTCCTGAATCAGGTTCTGATTTGTTATCCTTGTTCTCAAATATCTTAACTGTGCCACATTTTCAAATCATTTGTTACCTATCTTTATGTCATGATCTTGTTCTGAATTTTGGTGATGAGACAGCTGCATATACTTAGTTTTCTCTGTGTTTTCTTATAGACCAACCTCCTTACTTGTGTCATTTAAAGTTGTGTTTTTATGGTTTCTATATTAACACCCAGTAGACTCACATCGTCGGCACAGACCAACAGCTGATGTGTCCTGTTTAATTTCAGTCCCCCTTGATTTCCTGGATCTTCCTAATGGCATATTTTAAAGCAAAGTTGAAGAGGAGTGGAGATAAAGCATTAGACCATTCTGGATAGGAAAATTATCAGACAAATGTTTACCTATACAGACTTTATTATAAGTTTCGTTTAATCACATTTTAATCAGCTTAACTGGTTTCATGGGTATCCCAAACTCTATCAGAATATTGTACAATACTTCCCTCTTAACTGATCATAGGCTTTCCTGAAGTCTATGAATGGCTGATGTACTGTCTCGTTGTACTCCCATTTTTTCTCCAATATCTGACGAATGCAAAAGATCTGATCTGTAGTTGAATATTGGATAAAATTTTATATGAAGTTGATAGCAGTGATATCCCCCGATAATTACTATAGTCAGTTTTATCACCCTCCTTGTGAACTGTACAATAATAGACTCCTTCCACTGGTCAGGCAATTTTTCCTTATGCCAAACAGAAGTAATTAGCTTGTGGATCTTTGAACGTAACATTTCTCCTCCTGCTTGAATAAGTTCTATCACAATTTGATCACTACCTGGCGATTTATACCGTTTCAATTTTGCAATAGCACTTTAAACTTCAAAAGGGCTATGATCAGGTACTGACAGCTTAGCTGTATGGATTTCTGTCTGCCTGATATCACTGACCCTATGTACATTCAATAACTGAAAGAAGTAGTTCCTCCACCTATTCAAAATGTTGTGGAAATCTGCAAGCAGATCACCATTCTCATCCTTCACTAAGTTACTGCTAGGTTGGTAACCCTTCTTAAAGTCATTTATTCCTCTATAGAGGTCTCTAATGTTCTTATTCTGACTGTTCATTGCAAACTCATCAATTTTGTCTTTCAGATATACCCTCTTTTTGTTCCTGAAGTGCCTGCTAGTTTCACATCTTATATTGTTCAGATTATCCCCATTTAACTTGCTTGGATCCTGTAACCACTGTAATTTGGCCTGCTTTCTTTGGTCTAATAATTCTGAGCATCCTTCATTGAACCTTGACTTATGCTTGTTCAGTTCATAATAACCTAGACTCTCTTTGGCAGACATTTTTATATTCTCTCTAATAGTTTCCCAAAGCTTTATTAACATCCACCTCAGTGTCCAAGTTTTCAAAAGCTGCAAACCTGTTTCAGATTTCAACATGATACTGCTCTTTACCCTCTTATTATTATTATTATCATCATCATCATCATCTCCTCTTGTCACAGGTTTATTTCCTGATATTCCTTTTCTTGAACCAGTGATGCACCTCACCACTCAGGCTTCAAGCTTCGCACTGTAGCACTTTCCGTAGTATGTGTGATGTTCCCAGGATAGCTGTTTTTTGCAGTGAATCTGTGGCGTGCTTACCAGGAATTAGTTCCAAATATTTTCTCAACCCTCTCGTGACTGTACCTGTGGCTCCAATAATTATTGGTATCACAAAACATTTCATGTTCCACATTCGCTGAATNATTCAGCCAGCGAGGCTAGCTGTGGTACCCGATGCTTCCCCCATCTACCGGAGACATTGGAAACTACTTGGGCTGAAACGTTTTACCTAATCTTGCTCAGAGGTCTGCTAGAGACATGAGGATCTTTTACGTGCTGTAAATCTACGACATGGGACCCACGGCTTAACCCCTTGAGCGTGACTTTAAGCGGAGCCATTTAAATCCCTAAGCGTGTGCGACGCACCGGCTGCATCTGCTCAAACCCGTGCTGTAAGCGTGCGCGCCGCATATGTTTCATCCAAACTTTTCACTAAGAATGCTTAACGCCTACGCTCTGA
The DNA here is from genome assembly GCF_002891405.2 of Cryptotermes secundus. Classification (NCBI taxonomy): domain Eukaryota; kingdom Metazoa; phylum Arthropoda; class Insecta; order Blattodea; family Kalotermitidae; genus Cryptotermes; species Cryptotermes secundus. Next base: position 64,809 of record NW_019729243.1, read on the forward strand.
TATATGTACTTCCAGTGAATGTATATATGAGCTAATAGTGACTTCTTTCATTCTTCGCTATCTGTTTGTGCGTGGTATTTTTTTTACTCGCTTTGCTTGGGACAAAGCATCTGGTGTCTGCTGCTTGCAGAAGAACTGTTCCCACTCACACTCCGACTTGCTTTCAGAGAGATAATTTGTTAGCTAACTTTCATTGAGTTCTTGTTATCTGTGTTACTATATTTTTTTACTGGCTTGGCTTACTGGCGACAAAACAGCTGTGTCTGATTTACGATGTTACGAACCTAGGGGTCGAAGTTGCCTGACGCCTGTGTCAACATTTATGAATAGCGGAGCTCAATGGCATCTCGGTCACGTAACTTATCTGGCGGCACAGTTTCTTGCCCCTAACGCAAATAAAATCACGCTTTCAAAAGTGGGTTCCCACAATTTCGAATGAAATTAAGGTATTCCTAGGTTTGTGTATGC
>NW_019729243.1:66623-99077 GCF_002891405.2 Cryptotermes secundus
GTATAATAAATATATGGTAGGAACTGAAAAACTTGAAAGATCAGCTACTAGAAACATTCTTGCTAGAAAGGAAAAGGCAAAAAGCGTGGTACAAGAAATTATTCAACCACTTAGTAAATACGGCAGTGTTGAATGATTACATTCAGTACTGCAAGGCTGGTAACAAGAAAGATCATCTGTTATTCAGAATAAACTTAGTGAATAAGATCATAGCAAAGTCCCATGGACAGAATTTAGAAAAGCGCAAAGGGCGTCCTTCAGATACCGACATGGAATGTACGAGATTGACGGGACAGCATTTCATTCAAGAAAATCCCAAAACCGAAATTTAAAAACGGAAAGAGAAAACAAACTTGATACAGGCGTAAAAATTGCCCAGGGACACCCTCTCCCTGCCTAGACGCCTGTTTTGAGCAATACCACACCAAGGTCAACTACTAGACACTGGATATGGGGAGCTGGGAAAAAGAAATAGGTTGACAAAATGTAAGTACATATTTATAATAATGAACTGTAAACAATTGTAAATATAATATAATTTTTTGGAATTTTTCAAATAGCGATTTTGTTATTTAAAAATATTTATGTAAATGTCTGCACAAAACCTTCAATGCTTGCGAAAATAAAGCACCGGGAGGGATTTAAATACCCCCGCTTAAATTCACGCTAGATGCATGTAACTGACCGGACGCATATGGTGCGTCGCACACGCTTGAGGGGTTAAAGTCCCTCCCGGAGGACTTGTTCCCTGAATTTTTCTGCCCATGACCTCCACCGGGTTTGAACCCGTGTAGCTTGAGTCATGAGGTGGGAACGTTACCCCTAGACTACGGAGGCCGCTTTACCCTCTTACTTACTTACATACTTACTTACTCATGGAGCTGAGCCCTTCTGGAGGAGCCGCCAATTCAGCAGCTACTCAAGAATTTCCCAGCATTTTATGGAACCCAAAGGTTCATTACCATGTTCACAAGAGCCCTCCACTGGTCCCTATCCTGAGCCAGATCTATCCAATCCATACCATCCCATTCCATCTCTAAGATCCATTCTAATATTGTCCACCTACCTATGCCTTGGTCTTCCCTGTGGTCGCTTTCCTTCTGGCTTTCCCACCAATATCCTATATGCATTCCTCGTCTCCCCCATTTGTGCTACATGACCTGCCCACCTTATCCTCATTGCCTTGATCATTATAATTATACTTGGAGAAGAGTACAAGTTATGAAGCTCCTCATTATGCAGTTTTCTCCAACTTCCTGTCACTTCATCTCTCTTCGGTCCACATATTCTCCTCAACACCCTGTTCAAAACACTCTCAGCCTATGTTCCTCCCTTGATGTCAGAGACCAAGTTTCACACCCGTACAGAACCATAGGCAAAATTAAGTTTTGTACATTCTAATTTTTTATGTTTTTGGACAGCAGACGAGAAGACAAAAGATTCTGGACTCAATGTTAGCAAGAATTACCTGAGTTCGATCTCCTCTCTTTACCCTCTACCTCATTTAATTTCTTGAGACAGAACCTCTCCATATGAACTCTGTACGTTGTTTGTTTGCTCACTGCCAGTCTTTCCCTAAGCTTTGCCACCACCAGGTAGTTGTCAGTATCACAAGCTGCTGCCCTGAATGATCGGATATCAAGTATACTTGAGTGCCGTCTCCTATCTATCAAAATATTGTTGATATGATTGTGTATCTTTCCATCAGGAGATGTCAAAGTGAATTTATGGATGTTACGATGTGGGAACATTGTACTTTTGACAGTAAGATTTTTTGATGTGGCAAAGTTTACAACTCCAACTCCATTATTATTACTAATTCCATGCAAACTCTCATTCCAAATCTTTGGTTTGAAAATGTCTCTCCTCCCTACTTTAGCACTAAAGACATATAAGCATAAACATCTGTGGAGGAATATAGGTGCATATAAGACTACTGCTGGAGTGCCTCTAGACTCACTGCTACCATATTTCTCATCACTTTCGTGTTTGTTGCATGTTATGTCAAAATAAATTCACCTTGATCTGATAAACCTAATATTATTTGTAGAAGAATTCCTCAGCATGCAGTTTTCTCCATTATCCAATTATTTATGAAGTAATAAACACCACAAAAATAATATTAAAACTTGTAATATATAACTATTCTGTAGCGAAGACAGTATTTTGGGTTGAGTAAAACAGTTTTATGATGAGACAGGAACACATTCAGCACTGCCAAATATAATAATCCTCCTTAATACAGTTTCTTGGAAGCACAAGTTTAACTTAAAACCTCAGCACTGTCTCCTCTGATTAAAGCATCACTGTATAAAAATTGTATAAAATAGTGTTCCAATGAATGAGAACCTGCAATTTTGTTACCAATTTAATTTCTGAATTATACTTTATTCTGGAAGCTGGACTGCTTAGTCAGTATAGCGATGGATTTTGAACTGAATGACTGAGGAACTGGAATTCAATTCCCAGCAGGGATGAGAGATTTTTGTTTTCTCTACAATATCTACACTGACTCTGGTGAGTGCCGGTGATAAAGTGGGCCAGGCTATGATGCTGACCACTCACTTTCATGTACTTCCAAAGTTCCATGCCTTCATGGCATGGTGCTTAACTGTTTCATTAATTAAGCATAGGGACAAGTTTACTTATTTTATGCTCTATTCCCTGTTATGTGATTAGTGGACTAAACTAATTGTGCCCCAGACATTTGGACATCTAAAAATGTTACATCCACAAGGAGTTTCATTATGTCCTTGCCACTCAACTAATTTTTGATCCAATAATCATCTGTAAGTAAATATAGTGACATAAAGTCAAAAACAGAAAGAAGTTTCTTGTGTAATTGAAATTAACCTTTATCATTCTGGAACAATAAATTTAAATTCTCTGTTATTATGAGCAGTGGCATCCAGGTTTTAACTTGGGGATAATGGTATCTGTACTGAAGAACTGTGACTCCAGGTGAGCTGACTTATGTGCATGCATGGCTTGTAAAAGTTTAAGTACGATAATTTTGTTGCTTATTTAAATGTTCTTGTTGGTTCCCCCTAGTTGTCTGCATGTAAAGTTAAGTTTTGATGCCTGCAATCATGGAGTAGTAAATACACTTCCTACCAAAATTGTAACACCTTAGCATATTCAGAAACCATCTATAAAATTTTATATTCATAAACTCTTTCACATGTAGTGGAAGGCTTGAATGATTACATCTGAATTACAAAATGAAAAATTTCCACCCTTCTCTATGTAATTTGAATGTATTATTGCAAAATTGTGAGGCATTTCACTTAATTTTAGGGAACACTTTTGTTGCTGACTTACTTATTAGCATTTATGATGACAAGATCACCAACTCTCCCTTTCTGAATAGCTCCATGGGTGCTTCCTCTTCCAAGTGAAGCAGCAGCATTCAAAGTTGCAGCAATGAGAGCTTCAGGCATGCTCATTCCAAACATTGTGCAAGCCAGGTTCATTACTGTGGGCTGCATCAGCAACAAGTTTAATGCAGTAAACTTCCTCTTATCCTGTGTGTATGGGGAATGGGGTGTGCTCCTACGTGAATCTACCAGTTGCATGAGAAAAACGCTCATGGAATCCAGCTCTCAGGCAATTTTCACCATTTTCCAGCCTTTTAGTATTCCCATGTAAAGGTAAGACAATGTTACGCCCGGGCTGAATTAATTATCAAGCCATGAAGCCATATAATAGGCTAGAGTTATAGCTCTGTCATTCTTAACCTTGGCACTAGATGGATGTGAGTAGTCAGCTTCACACCTCTGCCACAGCCACAGCCCCCAACACCCATTGTAAAGGAGTGTAGGCAGGCCCCAAATCTGGTCTGGACATTATGGAGAAGAGAAAATCTCTTGTCTATATTGGGAATGGAACTCCGCCTACTCAGTCTCCAGCCCATAGTCTGGTTGCTATACAAACTGAGCTATCTGCAATATTTCCATATTCAGCTTCAAAGCCAAGCAACAGGTTTTTGCTTTAGTTCTCATGTGGCTGTATTCTTAGAAGAGAGCTCCATGATGGGCAAAAGATCATATGTACTGTAACAGTCACAAATTCAACTTACTTTTACTGTAATCATTACAACTGTAATGGCACCTGCATGAGGGAGGACAATGGTCAGTGTTGCTAATGGCAGCTGCTAGAAGTACTGTGTGACAGTTAAACATGTGCAAATTGTAACTTTGTTCTTGAAGTAACATCACACCATGGTAAGTTTTCTTTTAAATTTTTGCCAACTGCACCACAATTTCTTCTGCTTGAATGTTGGATAACAGGGAGTTTGTTGTACAATAGAAGTAAAAAATTTATGTAATGACAATGACCCTTTTATTGCCAAACCTGGGAACTCCTGGCCTAACAGAGATCACTGGATGTCATTTTACTTACCATATTGTTGACTGTAAGTTTGTTATTCGTTTTTAATTTTTCTGAGGTCTATGCAGCCCATGATAAATTATTCATGTCCTGCTACCTTTTGAGCATCATACTGAAACATGTATATGACTCTTTCTGGCACTGGGGTTTGGATGCTGCAACAATGACTGTCAGTACAGGTATTTAATCTATGATGTGCTCTTATTTTCATTATGTACAAGAAGCAATTTTTCATCATTTGTTTGTTTCCTTCTTTCTACCCCCTCCATTTTATGAATATAAGCTGATCTAAAGAGTTATGCCTCCAAAATTTTGGAATCCTGCATATTGCCTTTACTTACCATGGCTAGACAATGCACATTGGGATTAAAATCAGAACCAATTGCTACCGGTACTCCAGCTTCAATGAACTCGTGTACAGGTGGAGGTTTAAGTTTCATGAGGTAGGCGGTGGTTGGAAGCATAACTGCCACTGTCCCTGAGACTGCCATGTCCTCTATTCCTTTTTTGCTGACCATTTCTAAGTGGCTTATGGCAGTGGCATTGAGTTCTGCACCCATCTGAAACAGAAGTAAAATATTACAGTTTACTAATATTAAAATTATTGAAAGTAATTGTCATCATACATTCTTGTAAGTTTTTCTCTCCCATTTTAATAGAAGGTGGCAACAGAAGTTCTACAGTCATACAAAAATACAACTGAATCATATAGAGATGCCATATTGTTGAATAGACTGGATGAAGATGAAATTTATAGGCATGTGTTTGTCTCAAATTTTTTTTTGCAAGGAATCATGGAAAAATAGCTTGATCGAAACCTTGAGTTTTCATTCCTGAACTTCAATATTTTTGAGTGCTTGGGACAGTAACACAGAAACTACTCAATTCACCAGACTCACAATACTAATACAAAATATCTCTTGCTCTCTCTCTATTTGTACTCAAGGTGAAAAATGGAATGGCCTTGATATTAATTTTTTTTAATGCAATCCTTCATGAAATATTTCACTGAAAGGGATCTGATATGACAATGAATATATAGCAGTACAGTTCAGTACATTGTGAAAAGTGACCAGTGTTATAAATTGTTCTTATATAAAAAAAATTGCCTGGCAGAGAGACTTCTCATTGTATCTCAGTTCTCAGAATGTTTACAAATTCTCATCTTGATTTGGTATTGAACTGAAAATAATATTCTTGCACACTTCTTTTTTTATAGCTAGTGGGGTGGGACTAAGTCCCTTGTACTGCGGCCACTTCTGGCCTATTGTACCAGCCCCAGATGATAGGTGAGGGTGATTGTGGAGCAATTGGTGGAATGAAGATTGGCAGGGGAAACTGAAGCACTCAGAGAAAACATGCTCCAGCGCCAGTTTGTCCACCACAAATCCCACTTGACCAGACCCAGGATTGAACCCGGGCCGCCGTGGTGGGAAGCAAGTGACTGACCGCTTGGGCAATGGCGCGGCCATTCTTGCACATACTTAGACATTTGATATTTATGAAGTTTTTTCCCCCTTGCATAAACAGACTTACTAATATTAATTTAGATTCACTTATTTGCAGATACGTTTATTTGCTTAGTAACACCATCTGTGATGGGAACTTGACTGAGTGCCTGAAATTCTGATTAACTCACCATATGCTTAAGGCTGTGCTCTGTTTTTACTGACAAGTTACTTTATTAATGACAATATGACAAATCAAAGTCAAAGTCACATTGTGACTGATTGTTAGTCAGTCTTTCTTGGCGTCAAGCCTTATCTGGAGCTCATAACCAGATATTAGTTCCTGTTTGACAGTTACTATCCTGACCATTTGGGGTGCCCTCTCTGATGAGAGGATGGGTCTGTCATTCGTCAGACTAACAGTTGGAAGTTACCAAGTAAGTTGTCAGAATATATATTATTTACATTTTACATGTTATGCCATGGTATTACATATATGTATTTACAATATTATTTTTTTATTGCTAGTGGGGTGGGATAAGTCCCTTGCCCTATGGCCACTTCTGGCCTATTGTACCAGCCCCAGATGATAGGTAAGGGTGCTTGTGGAGCAATTGGTGGAATGAAGATTGGCAGGGGAAACCGAAGTACTGGGAGAAAACATGTCCCGGTGCCACTTTGTCCACCACAAATCCCACTTGACCAGACCTGGGCTCGAACCCGGGCTGCTGTGGAGGGAAGCCAGCAACTAACCGCTTTTTTTTTATTGCTAGTGGGGTGGGATAAGTCCCTTGCACTGCGGCCACTTCTGGCCTATTGTACCAGCCCAAGATGATAAGTGAGGGTGATTGTGGAGCAATTGGTGGAATGAAGATTGGCAGGGGAAACCATAGTACTCAGAGAAAACCTGCCCCAGCGCCACTTTGTCCACCACAAATCCCACTTGACCAAACGCGGGCCGCCGTGGTGGGAAGCCAGCAACTAACTGCTTGAGCTTTGGTGTGGCTTTTATTTACAATATATAAAGGCTCTGGATATGTTTCCATTGTAATATGTAATAAGTATTTCTGAAATCAGGATGCACCTTATAAACCATTAAGTATGGTAATTAATATAAGTTCAACTGTGCTCTATTGTAGGTTATTTGCCTCCATATTGAGCAATGAATCTTGTGATTTGAACTGTATTCAGGAGATATCCATGTAAAATCTCAATAACAGTGTTAACTGTCCTGAGGCTATGTTACTTTCCCCAGTCTGTTCAGTAAATGCTAGAAAAATACCTTGATATATGCCAATCCTCTGTGGTTCATAACACATAGTCATTCTCACATATTAATTCATGCCACATAACCTCTAAAGCTGATACATTATAATTAACCCTTTGCTCCATCAATTGAACTTACTGCATTCGACCTTATAAGACCAGTTAATTTATATATTGTGTATACATGTCATTTTAATACATCAGTCATAAAGGCGGCCTTCAGATTCGCTAAGACCTATTAGACTGGCTGTAGCAATGTGTTAGATAAGCATTAAACTGATCAGTTAGCTTACCTCGGCACTCTTCATAGGATTTAATTCATCACCATGGAAATTTATTCTGAGCTCAATTTCCTTTCCAGCTTGTAGGATTCTTCTACTTTGTTCTGTATCAAATATACCTTTTTCACAAAAGACATCAATGTTCTCCACAGACAGCAATTTCTGGTCCATCATATTTTTAAGTCTTGGTATTTGGTCCCGTATGATAATTTCTGTAGCTTCTTCTGGGGTTTTCCCTCTGAAATTTAATATTACTGTAGACTTGCACTACATCAAATATGTCCACCAAAGAGTCACATACCTCAAATTAACACCCTGAGCCTTACTTTGGTTACACAAATTGTGAGCTTGAAAGGGTACCTTAAATGGCAAGAAAGGTAATATTATCTGAAAATGGTAAGTCAGTCTTCTACCCTTCAATGAATCCATGAAGTAGACATATTATTAATACACAAGGGACTAATACCCCTGAAGCAGTTCCTCACTGCTTGGTATTACAGGCCTGCAAGAGCATTGCCCATTCTTCTGTTACATAATTTTTGCATTCAGTTATTCCTTACATGTTCCAGCCATCTCAGCTACACATTCCCACTTTGCTTCTGCATTCTGTCTTAGAAAAATGTTCTTAGCCACCCTTGTTTCATCCATAGTGATCACATACCCCAACCACCTGAACCTTCTTTCAATATCTGCTACTGGATCAGGGATTTTATATAATACTCTCAGTTACTGTTTAGTTCTGAATTTCCAGATCCCTTGTTCAGTTACAGGTCCATCTGCCTTGCATAAAATTTCCCTTTCTCTTTCCAGCACTTGTGGCCCAGGCATAGGTGGGAGGGCAGTATTGTGACATTCCTTTGATTCTACATGTCTGAATTTTAGGCATCATGTGACATGTATCTTAATGAAATAGAATGGGCAGATAGGAGCTGAACTGATTTGTTTCAAAACAAGAAACGTGGTGGGTTCATGTCAACAGGGTAATGAACCTTTGGGTTCTTTAAAATGTGGATAATTTCTTCAATAGATGAGCAGCTATTAGCTTTTCAAGAACAACTGATCCATGGAGTTAGTTAATTTCATTTAAGTGCATTTATTAGCTTGTGCAGTAGTCTGTGAATTGGATGCAGCATTCAATTTGGGCTGCCTTCCATCAGCATTTGTTCAGCAAACCTTTATACAAGAGCATTTGTATGGGAGATTGCAGTTGCACCTTGATGAAGTGGTGGAGGAAAATACGAGTATCTAACATTTTCAAACAATTTTGTAACTGGTCAGGGGCTCAGATAGCAAAACCGTCTATATAATACTCGTATGGCCCTTGAACACCAGTTCTCTTTTCTCAGGTATAACTAATTCTCTGCAATAATTTTCTTGGAATTTTATGATTCATATTATTGCTTTACTTGTTTAAGTGTTGGATCATGTAGGAGATTTTAGATTAAAAGAAGTCGAAGGACTTGGCATTAGTAAAAGGAATTCAGGAAAGGCATTGGAGGATACTTCTGTCCCTGCATTACAGTCATTAGAGATGAAGCATTTTGTCATTGACAAAACTATTGCAGTAATATGGAAGAGAAAGCATGCCTTAGAAGAATTATATTTCAACTGCTGTCTGTGTTGGACAAGCCAATTTATCAATTACAAATTAGGCGTATTGTTCAATAAGTAGTGAATTTTCTGTTGGCCTCTAAAATAGAACACTGATTTCACTGAATAAAAAGATAAAAAAGTGTACCTCATAATGTAGTGCATGAAATAAATTATTATTGTATTCTGACCATATTGTCAAATGTAGGGTGGTAGGTGTGATGAAAATAACGGTTTCTATTTCGGATTATTGGATTTATTAAGACCTTGCTGACAAGTTATCTTAATTATAATGAATAGAGTGCTGCTGCTATTTATTCACTTTCCAGTTCACCATTGCACATGCGCAAGGACTCTCAGTCAGCTCCTAGCAATGGATACCAACACAGAAATTAGCACTTCAAATCACTATGAAATCTCTTGTTATTGCATCTTCAGTCACTCTGGACTCACTCCCCCCAGCTTATGACTGACTCGTAACTGCCCCTGAACTAACTCTGTCACTGAATCAACTTCTGATATAAGCTCTCTGCACAGACACCACGGGAAACACCGTGTCTGTCGTGGATGACATCACCGCTTAAGCGGAAGTGTTTTTACTGAGCTGTTGCTTATAAACGGGTTGCATAATCCCGTTGTTCCATCCCTGCTCGGCGAGATTTACATAGAAAACACAGCCTCATCTGTTCTTGTATGTTGGACCGTGTTAACAGAGCTGTTGCCTGGCAACATGTTGATCAAATCCGTTAAGATATTTTTACACAGAAAGTACATACAATATGTCCACACCTCCACAAGCAGGTTGAAGTATCAATTCTGTTTCAGGCCACTTTGTAAATTACTATAAAATTAGGGTAAGTTCACTGGCACAATGTTAAAATCTAGATGAACTGACATGGACAATGCATGTTGGAGCTTTTTTAGATATATTGAGCAAGATTTAAAAAATTACATTGTACTGGTAAATGCCATTCTTATGAACTAATATTGTGCTTATTGTTATTAAATTTAGCTACCATATCTGTGACTATAATGCCCATCTACCACAGGTAACTTATAGCGTAGTTATGAGAAATCACTTAAAAGTATCTGCTTAAACTGTTTTACACTATCTCAAAGAGAGCTCACTGAAGATGAAATTATTGGATGCATCTAGCCATCAAACACAGTATGAATCATTTTCACGAAAGAAATAAAAATTAAATACATAAATGTAAATGGTAATTTCCACTGGCATTGATACAAGTAGAACTTTTTTCTCCTTCTTTCCAACTGGCAATTTAATAAGTAACTCCAAAACTTTGCCATGAAATCCAAGGTCCTCAGCTCATGTCTAGGAGACCAGAGCAACCATCCTGGCATAGAATCAATTATTCATCTGATTTGTCTTCTGCTTTTATCACCATTCCTGGTCTTGACCAACTTTTGATATACTGAATTCTTAATTTTTTTCAAACATAGTTGCGACGTTTGACAAGGTACATGATTTGTTTTGGAGGTCTGCGGCTAGCTAGAGACCTAATTTCAAATAAAAAAAATTGGGTGTGACATATCTTCTTCGTCCCACTGCTGGGAACTCTCTACTGTATTCTCCATTTCTTATGTATCTGAAACGAATGAATATAGGCCACATGGAAATTTTCACACATATTTATTTTGTCAGTGATATTTGTCTTCAAATGTTGAAGTGTTGTGCAGAAACCATAAGCAGTACTTACTTACTTACTTACTCACTCATGGAGCTGAGGCCTTCTGGAGGAGTTGCCAATTCTGCAGCTACTCAAGAATTTTCCAGCATTTTATGGAACCCAAAGGTTCATTACTGTGTTCACAAGAGCCCTCCACTGGTCCCTATCCTGAGCCAGCTCAATCCAATCCATACCATTTCTCTAATATCACTTTTAATATTATCCACCTACGTACGCCTTGGTCTTGCCAGTGGTCTCTTTCCTTCTGGCTTTCCCACCAATATCCTATATGCATTCCTTGTTTCCCCCATTCCTGCTACATGCCCTGCCCACCTTATCCTCCTTGATGTGATCATTCTAATTATACTTGGAGAAGAGTACAATTTATGAAGCTCCTCACTGTGCAGTTTTCTCCAACCTCCTGTCACTTCATCTGTCTTCGATCCAAATATTCTCATCAACACCCTCAGTCTGTGCTCCTCCCTTAATGTCAGAGACCAAGCTTCACGTCCATACAGAACCCACCAGCAAAATTATAGTTTTGTATATTCTAATTTTTATGTTTTAAACAGCACATGAGAAGATGAAAGGTCTTTGGACTAAATAGTAGCAAGCATTACCCGAGTTCAATCTGATCTTAATTTCCTCCTGAATCAGGATTTGATTTGTTATCATCGTTCCCAAATATCTGAACTGTGCCACATTTTCAAAACATCTGTTTTCGATTGTTATGTCATGATTTTGCCCTGCATTTTGGTCATGAGACAGCAACACATACTTAGTTTTCTTTGTTTACTTCTAGACCAACCTCCTTACTTGCGTCAATTAAAGTTTGTGTGTTTTTCTTTATGGTATCTGTATTATCATCCAGTAGATTCAAATCATGGGTGTAGACCGACAGCTGATGTGTCCCATTTAATTTTGGTCCCACCTGGTTTTCCTCGACCTTCCTAATGTCATAGTCTAAAGCAAAGTTGAGGAGGAGTGGTGATAAAAGTATCTCCTTGTCTTAGACCATTCTGGATAGGAAAATTATCAGACAAATATTTACCTATACGGACTTTATTATAAGTTTCGTTTAAACACATTTTAATCAGCTTAACTGATTTCATGGGTATCCAAAACTCTTATCAGAATATTGTACAATACTCCCCCCTAACTGAATCAATGACTTTCTTGAAGTTTATGAATAGCTGATGTACTGTCTCATTGTACTCCCATTTTTTCTTCAATATCTGACGAATGCAAAACATCTGAGCTGTAGTTGATCTGTTACGTCAAAATCCGCACTGATGATCCCCAATAATTTGATCTATATATGAACTAAAACTTGAGGGAAGAATATTGGATAAAATTTTATATGAAGTTGATAGCAGTGATATCTCCTGATATTTACTACAGTAAGTTTTATCACTCTTCTTGTGACCTTGTACAGTAATAAGACTCTTTCCACTGATCAGGCTATTTTTCCTTATTCCACATAAAAGTAATTAGCTTATGGATCTTAGAACGTAATATTTTGCCTCCTGCTTGAATAAGTTCTGCCAGAATTTGTTCGCTACCTGGTGATTTATACTGTTTCAATTTTGTAATAGCACTGTCAACCTCAAAAGGGCTAGGATCAGGTACTAATGGCTCAGCTATATGGATTTCTGTCTGCCTAACATCACTGACCCTATGCACATTCAGTAACTGACAGAAGTAGTTCTTCCATCTATTCAAAATTTTGTGGGAATCTGCAAGCAGATCACCATTCTCATCCTTCACTAAGTTACTGCTAGGCTGGTAACCCCTCTTAAAGTAACTTATTGCTATGTACAGGTCTCTGATTGTCTTTTTTTTACTATTCATTGCAAGTTCATGAATTTTGTCTTTCAGATATTCCCTCTTTTTATTCCTGAAATGCCTGCAGGGTTCATGTCTTATATTGTTCAGATTATCCCCATTTAACTCATTTGGATCCTGTAACCATTGCAATTTGGCCTGCTTTCTTTGATCTAATAATTTTGAGCATCCTTTATCGAACTACGACTTAAGCTTCTTCGGTTCATAATAACCTAGACTCTCTTTGGCAGACATTTTTATATTCTCTCTAATAGTTTCCCAAGCTTTATTAACATCCACCTCAGTGTCCAAGTTTTCCAAAGCCATGAACCTATTTGAGATTTCAACACAATACTGCTCTTTACCCTCTACCTTATTTAATTTCTTTAGATTGAACCTCTCCATATGAACTCTGTGCGTTGTTTGTTTGCTCACTGCCAGTCTTTCTCCAACCTTTGCCATCACCAGGTAGTGGTCAGTATCACAATCTGCTGCCCTGAATGATCAGACATCAAGTATACTTGAGTGCCATCTCCTATCTATCAAAATATGGACTATTTGATTGTGTATCTTGCCATCAGGAAATGTCCAAGTAAATTTATGGATGTTACGATGTGGGAACATTGTATGAGTATTTTTGACAGTAAGATTTTTTGATGTGGCAAAGTTTACTACTCTAACTCCATTATCATTACTAATTTCATGCAAACTCTCATTCCTAATTGTTGGTTTGAAAATGTCTTCCCTCCCTACTTTGGCATTGAAATCTCCTAACAAAATTTTCATAGGGTACTTCGGGAATTTATCAAAAACATGTTCTAGTTTTTCACAGAACTTGTCCCTTATGTCATCCATTTTATCTTGTGTTGGGGCATAAACATTCATTACAATGATATCACGCCAGTGACCCTTTAGTATTATATATGATATCCTATCACTAACGAACTCTACCCTCTTAACTGCTGATACAGTTCTCTTTGTATGAAAAAACCTGTACCTAATTCATGATTTTCATTCCCCTTTCCATAGAAGAATGTATATTCTCCTGCTGGTGTGATGCCACCTCCATCCCATCTGACCTCTTGTACTCCCATTAAATCTAAGTTATATTTTAAGATTTCTTCTGCCACTGCCCTGAGCGAACCTGCCCTATACATACTTCTGACATTCCAAGTACCGAATCTCATATCCGTTTTCTTTAGCCAAGGTCGTTTATCAAAGGAATCCATCCAGGTCTGAGGCTGTATGTTCATTTTTGTAACATGATTATTTTTTTGGTGAGGAGTTGTTAGCCCCAAGCTGGAGGACCACCCCTTGTCGGCTGTCCGCATCTGCTTATTCAATATATTTGCAGCTTCTTTCCAAAACTGGAGGGCATCTCCTCCATCCACAACCTGAGGACGCGCCATGCTGTGGTGACAAGGGACCCACTTAACATGGAACCATAAGCAGTGGCTTTGTAAAATGGTAAGACTTATTATGATATGACTTTCATCGCAGAAAGCACTCTTGAAATGTACTGGCCATAATACCCCCAAAGAATATGCAATATATAGACAGAAACATTTTAAAAATGAGCAAGACCATTTGATGCTCACTGACCAAGAAAGTGGCACATCAGAAACACTCGTGGGAAGTACACCATAAGTAACAATGACCCTGCAGTTGTGTGGGGATGAGCAATGAATGCGCATTTTCACTTATATGCCAGAACTTACTTTGGGACAGCATGTGCTCCACAGTATGTAAGGGAGATCTCAATTGGTAACTCTTCTTTGGCCCGCTGAAGAACTTGCAATAGCTTCATTTCGGCTTTTGTTTCTAAACCATAGCCAGTCTTACATTCCACTGTGGTGGTACCTGTTAAATTGGGCATATAGTTGCCTGTGTATCTAGTTTGTAAATAGTATAAAATTGTTACGTTGCAATAGGAAAAGTGTCAATTATGATTTGATTTAAGCACAATGTCTGATCACTTACTTGTACAGTGTAATGGAAAAATAAGAACCTGAAGAAACTTCTCCAAATTACTACTAGGCTTTATCTGAGTACTGCTAACAGCTATGAGCTGAATAAAATGCAGTCTTTGGGACTTCAGGCAGGTTTGTGCATGGTTACAGAATGGTCCACTTGTGATTTGCCCAAATGCGCATATGTTAATGATATGGCATAAACTGCATATGTTACATAATGCTGAACAGAACACGAGGATGACTCAGAGTAAAATGAAAAGGGATTAAGGAAGTAATCATTACGAGATTTTATGGTAATTAGCCTGGTATTCATCTGTAAAGGCTGAGTGAATCTATTGGGACAGCCATTTCCCTCACCAACATACAAACTGGATTCCTACTGAATACAAGGTAAGAGAGTACTGCTGAGCTAACCTTTGCAGTATTTTATATGACATAAGCTTAAATTTAAAACATAGCAGTCATCAATAATACTAACCAGCTTTCAGCATTTTTATTAAACGATCCTTCAGACTCTGGTATAATTCTTCTGAACTGCATTTCACTGTGCTGTCAACAGTGAAGAATATACCACCTCCAGCACTGTGAATTTCTAAGTATGAAGCACCAGCTAACTAGAATTAATTTTATTCAAGATCATATTATTATTAAATTAAATGCCTATGCTCAGAAGTAACACATTACTCCATTTTTACAAGAAATTTATTAATTAAAAAACATGCCAAATGTATAGTTTTCCTTACTTCAGTGGTCAGAACTCCACTCTCTGGAGATAAACCCCTGCTGCAAATATGGTGAACAATTTATTTGTAGTAGGTGAAAGAAGGCAGACTAAACATATCCGTGCAAGACAGTAACTGCATTTCTGTACATTACTACACAAACTTCTAGCCAGTTGAACCTAGTTCACAACCTTGCAAACTATTTCACTATGAAGAAAGCAGTCTTCTGGGATGTGGTGCCATGTAGATATTGTGTTAACTGACATCTCGGAGGAATGTATTGCCACCATCTTCAGGGTAGAAGAAAAAAGAAGAAAATCCGCAAGTGAAGAACCAGTGTATGCAGGTGCAATTCTTGATATTAGTCTATTTGCACCTGCTCACGTTGGTTATTCGCTTGTGGATTTTCTTCTTTTTTCTTCTACCCTGAAGATGGAGGCGATACGTTCCTCCGAAACTTCGGTTAACACAATATCTACATGGCACCACATCCCAGAACACTGCTTTCTTCATAGTCACCGCTGCGAAATCCTGAAATCTTACATATTTCACTACGATTTGTAGTCATTTGACTTTATGATTACTTAATAACACACTGAACACGGAGAATATGTTCCCTGTATATAGCAACTATGGAATGGATAAGACTAAAATTCAACTCCTAACAGGGGCAACAGGATTTATTCTCCATAGCTATTCAGGACAAACACTCCTTTCATGTGAAAGCTGTCTGTATATGTACCCAACAACTCATTTCAGTACTTGCTGAATAGGGTAGGGTTAGAATTTTCTTCCACATTCTCTGTATACCTTCATGGCATGGTGCTTAGCTACATATGTCTCTCTATCATTATACTATTTTTATATCACATACAGGATGATTACAAATTAATCACCATATTGGATGGATTTTTTAATGAAATAATTTACTACAAATTTGTATTAATTTTTAAATTTACAGAACTCAAAAAATTTATTACTATAATTCTCGTCAGACTTCAGCATGCATACAGTCAAATATTTGACAAAACATAAAAATGATATTCAGTGACTGTGTATGCTTGGCTTAGTAGATCTAGAGTAACAGTTTCAGTGAAAGAAGGGATGCTTTCCTTTTCAGAGAAGAATTAATATCGGGAATAGCACAAAAACTCTACCTTCATTGCAAATTCATGCACACGATCACCAGCCCACACAGGATGTGTGTGGGCATCCACAAAGCCTGGAAGCACACATTTCCCTGTGGCATCAATAATTTTCTCGAAGTCATCATCCTTCCACAACCTTCTGACATACTGTGTACTTCCAACAGCTGCAATGTAACCATCACTGAAAACATTACTTCCCATCAAACCCAGAACTCTGTTTTTTCTTTCAAAGATAATGTTGGTTTCTTTAATGTGGGTTGCTGAAGTGGTGAATAAAACTAGTATAAAGTTGACTAGCAAAACATATGTTAATGTTCTGTATTAATATAAAACTTCTCTGTGATATAGAAGACTAATATGGAAACTATTTAGAAGAAAACAAATTATGGTTTGGATTAGAAAAGCTCTAGTTTGGGAGTGGGGTGTTACAGAGTGGGCTTCTGTTACTGTGCAATGAAGCTAAAGATTTCTTAATACAATGAACTATACTGATTTGACTTAATAAAGGCTATATTATGATGAATACGATGAATGGGTTTTTGGACTTTGTCCTTCATCCAGTATTCTAAAGAATACAATGTTTTGAAAACTGGATCACATTCCATCCTTAGGTGAGGGGATAGGAGATACCTACAATGGTAGGTACCTTAGAAAGATCTAAATTCAATCACTGTAACCTACTGGTCAGTTAAATCTCTGCTGGCTCTTGCCAGCACAGGCATTCTTGGCTTCAGGCCTCATCATGGTCTGTGAACAAGGTTTTTGTTCTTTCCCAGACTGTATATGTTTAGAAGTGGGGCCTCCTCTTTCAGGAGGGGAGAGGACGGACTTCCTGTGTAGGCGCTAATTTTGTGCACTGTAGTTTCAGCATGAGTATATCCGTGCTGCCATAGCGTCCAAGTTGCCATGGGCACTGTGCACCCTTTGTCACTGCACTATGAGTATACTATTTTTTCATACTGCTAGTGGGGTGGGACTAAGTCCCTTGCGGCCACTTCTGGCCTATCGTACCATACGAGTATACTAAGTAACATATATGCAAGATATACTGAGAAAAATAAGTTAGGTATAAAAGGAGGTCAGATGGGACGGAGGTGTCGGTGAACCAGCAGGCAAATATACATTTTTCTATGGAAAGGGGAATGAAAATGAAAAAAAAAAAAAAAAAAAAAAAAAAAAAAAAAAAAGTTGAGCTCTTTTTCTAATTGATAAGAAAAGTAACTCGCCCTATTATTTCCAGTAGAAGAAACACATAGCCAGGCTGGCATATCTCAGCGACATATTTTCTTACATAAACGAGTTGAAATTGAACTTCAAGGTCCAGATACAACAATATTTAGTGCTTGGAACAAGATCGAATTGTTCAAATGAAACCCAAACTCCGGCTTAATATAATTGTAGTAGGAAACAATGAAATGCTTCAGTAATACTCAGATTGTATTTTGGAAGCAGAGATGACTTTTATTGATAGAATTCAGTTTCAGATAATTCTGGATAAGAGTGAAAAATGAATATCCAAATTCACATGAAATAGATATGAGATTTCTTCTCTGGTTTTCCCACCACATATATTTGTGAAACTGCATTTTCTGCCATGACTGTGCTTAAAAAGAAACAAAGGAACTGCCTGCAACTTTCTGTCTCTCTTTGCTTATCCCTTCAGTTCATCCCAGAAGTAATCAGTTAACGGACAGAAGATTGACACAAAATTCTCACTAGCCTAACCTTCAAAGAAACTAATTTTAACGTTTCCAATAACATAATTGCTGTGTTAAAGTGCTGCATTTTTAAATTCAAAATATTAATTAGTGTTGGAACTAGTGTTCAGACTTGAGAGATCTGTACACTTTTATTTATTAAATTACATACTTAGCATATACAAATATGTGGTGCATGTATGCAATAATAAGTATTTTGCCGACAAGTTGACATTGTTCTGCTGCTTCCCATACCCAGCTGACTTCTACGGTGAGTTACAATGCATAGATAGTTTTCTCACTACCCTTTGCTTTTTCAAATTGACATCATTAAAATCAATTTAATAACACAATAATAAATTTTACACATTGAATAATATTATAAATTTTTGGTGATCAGAATGGGATATGTCAATGAAAAGTTAATATTAATTTAATGATGTTGACCTGGGGAAACTACAACATGCTTCATTAGTCCAGTGACTGATAAATAATGTAAATGTAATTTTATATTTGTCAACATGCCCCATCGTACACATGTGTACTTATACTCTTTATGATTATGCCATAATTCATTATTAATACTTATGTTAGTTTAATGCATGAACATTAAAAACAATGGAAAGGTGATTACGACTAAATTTGTTGGGACAGGGCCCTCGTCTTATATAAAAAAGGATTCACCGGCCGCGGTCTCACAAAAGTTGAGAACCACTGTACTAAAATAACGTTCTGACCCTGTCAGAATGGTGTTGTTAGTATTATTTTCTCAAAATTGGGCACTTCTGAGAGGGCGTTTTCGAGATTCTTTTCTTTCACTAAATTCCAAAGGACACAAATTTTACGTTTGCAAATATGTCATTTCTATAAACTCCACACAATTCAATCTGATTTATCCTTTGAGAGCACAGGGTGTGATTTCACAACACCGCGCACTACTCACGGGTTCGCTACGAAAACTTGCTCCCTTTTTTAAATATGAGAACGCAGTAGAATATACCGTACCACTCCCACTGCTGAAGATTTTGGTGAAACTAGATTAACAGCATACATAGCTACAGAGGACATCCTTGTGAAAACTGGAACTTGTTATCCTAAGTTCTCACCCACGCCTGAGCTGTACAGCATAAACTTGACGAAAGAACATGTTATACGAGGCTGGAGGAACATGTAGATTTTTGCCTAATAGTAACGCAAATCTGCTGCTGGCAGCCTTCGGTAAAGTGACCTTCGTTTTAATACGTTGCCTGGGGCTAGTGTTTGGTAGCCCTCAGTAAGGTCTTTTACGTGATACTGGAAAATTTCTCTCTCTGAACAAATTCATTTCTCTATCTCGACTAGTTGGCTGTGGTGAAACATTGTTGTGCAACCACCATATAATACTATTAGGGGCTCATTTCACTTAGCTCTATCAACCAAGCTGAAAACGCAGTTCCAGTATTTTCTTGTTTTCCATTATCACTACGTACATTAAAGCAGGCTATGTATTTGAGTAGTGAATTTCAAACACTAATCAGTTCACTGAACTACCTTCTTTCCTATCTGTAAATTATAAATGCAATACACTAATTGGTTTTCGCCATTAAACTGTTTTTCTCCGAAAATTAAGTCGCGCTTAGCACCGGTAGTCCCTAAGGACCGCTAAGGACGTACCTCCCCTGAGTTCTAACAAACATCACTTTAAAGTTCAAAGTTCATTGTTAATGCTTTAGAGCATGTCCAATTTTAGCTCTGCATGCGCAATAAAACTAGAGTTAGAATACAATTTGTTATAATCTGTGAGGAGGATTATCCATAATTTCACAATGTTTAACAATATCTCGCGAAATAATTTAGCCATGAAAATTTATACACATTCATTTGCAATGGGCTACAGTACGTAACCCAAATTTCATTAAAACTGGATAAGGTTAGATTAGGATGTGTTGATTTTACATGAAATTAACTTTTCACTGGAGAAAAGGGGGGGGGGGAATCGAAACCCCTTTTTGAGTACCATTTTCCGCCACAAGTCTCACTGTCGTAGGATTGAACATGAAGTAAACCCGTATCGGCTCTGGCACGTACTCCGAAGTTTAAACTTATGCTAGATTACTGAAGGCACTGTAAAAAATACATCTGATACTAGAACTGCCAAATATTTAATCGAAACTGTCATCAGGATTATAAAAGATACTCACTCGTCTATCGCAACAGCCACACCGTCATCATTGTTCTGCAAAACTTCGACACTTTTCATGGCTCTCCCAGACAGGTAGAACACATCTTCATTCGTTATGGTAACAACCTGCCTCGCTGAATGTACGAGTAGCCTCATCTTGACACAACAGAAACCAGCTGAAGTGTCACCTATAGTCCTATACGCCCTGCGACTTCAAGGTAAGCAGGAGAAGTCAGCTGGTTTTCACGTGCCACTTTACACCCAACATCGAATATCAAACGTTGAAATATTAAACCGCATAATGTGGTTGTGATATGCGCGGCCGTTATATCGGGATGGCGCTACATCACATCTCACAAGCATCTCGCTCCGGACATGTCCTAATCATCGCCAGAATTTCCCCACTTTCCTGCCAACTAGACCAACCTCATGTACGGAAAACATGGCTGACCAGTCCTGGGAAGCGACTTCGAGCGCTTAGTCACCCCAGGTGGTGTGACATACTGTACAGCAGATGTACCACTTTTCATAATTGAAAGTGTTTTAAACTGGACGTTAGATGCTGCGAGAGTAAGAAAATTACCCATACAACTCACATTGCGCCTAAAGCTCATTTTCTCGTGGTTCTGCCTCGCTTTTAAAAAAATGTATATTTTGAAACCACGTCATGGAGGCACAGACATATTTCATTCATTCATTCATTCATTCATTCATTCAATGGACCCAGACCCCTTTGTTGGGCCCTGGCATTTTCTTCAGTTTCGTAATCTGTTTACACAGACGGTAGGACTCCTTAGACGGGTGATCAGCCCGTCGCAAGGTCGCTGCCTACCAAAAGGAGAACACGAAGACAGAATAAACGCAGACAAACATCCATGCCTTCAGTGGGATTCGAACCCACGATCCCAGCGTTCGAGCGAGCGATGACAGTTTATGCCTGAGACGGTTTGGCCACTGTGATCGGCCAGATATATTTATAGAGCAGAAAATTTCATTACAAAAGCATTAATAATCACAATTTTTTCTTCATTCACCAACCTGACTGGGACAGATCTGTCAGTACAGCGACGGTTTAGGGGGTTGGAGGGGTGGGATTCGATTTCGGGCAGAGGAAAGATATTTTTGTCTACTCCATAGCATACAGACTGACTCAGATGCCCATCCAGGTTCCTGTCTAGTGGTTACTCGGCGCTCTTTCCCGGGGCATAAAGCGGCTGGAAAATGAAGCTGACCACTCACCTCCTTATAGTGCCGAGGTCGAGTGGTGGAGCTTTGCCTCCACTCCGCCATACGTCTTCATGACATGAATACATGAGTATACAATTCAACTAAGACGTAAAATTGATGTCAGTGATAGTCCAAAATTTGTTGCATTTGCTGATGATCATGTTATGTGAAACTAAAGGCAATGAAGACTACTTACCACAGGTAATATTTATGGCCGAAGGTGCTTTCCACATTCATGATAACTGCAGAATTTGGGGATTACAACCATCGCGTACATACATGAGCCCCCAAATGTGAAGTGTGATGCGGACAACAGAATGACCATGTGGTAGGACTGTTCCTCGCTTTTCTTTTTTCTTTTGAGGAGAGAACCATTACTGGGGACATTTATGTAGGTCTGTTGGAATATTTCGAATTTCCCCCAAGCCTGAGACTGAAAAAGAAAATGCAACTGGTGTTGTTTCCCAACAGATGGATCTACACCTCATTTCAGTGTACAAGCTGGCCATGTTCTGAATGCTGTGTTTACAGATCAGTAGATTGGAATGGCTGGACCAATAGCCTGACCTCCAAGAAGTTCCAGTCTAACACACCTGACTTTTTCATGTGGGGTTATGTGAAAAACATTGAAAACTCATCCAATGAATTTTCTCAGTTTCAAGACCTTGATGGAAGTTTCTTAACAGAACTTTTGTAGTGAAGGGCTCTTAGCCCTACACCCAATCCCTTTGCTGGAGATATTATAAATAAAAAAGAAGGTATAGCTATCGCTGTAACAGGTCATGAAGGGCCATAGAGTTGTGGGATGTCAAGGCTCCCACGTTTTCTCTAGACAATTGGCTCACAGATGGCAGCAAGGTTGTCAGGCATATGTGCCCCCCCCCCCCCAAAATTCCCTTNTCCTTTCTGTTAGAGGCTGAGTTTACCCCAGATCTGTAGTGCGGAAGAATCAGGTGAACTGAAAAAATTCACATCATTGGGACTTGAACCTGTGACATTCTGGCTTAGAGCATAGTGCCTCAACCAACTATGCTACCGCATGCCCCCATTATTAATAGCAGGGTAATTAAGTTAAGAAGTATTTCAACAAGGAGATAAGATAATATTGTTATGGATACTAGAGAACTACATTTTGAGGTTGTGAACTGGACTGAAATAACTCAAAGTCAGATAGAATGATGGGAGGTCAAAGACTATTTCTATCAACAAATGGAAGAGACATATGATTCAGTACCAAGTAATGACATAAAGGTTATTTCAGGGGATCTTAATGCCAAAATAGGTAAAGAGAAGGAACACAGAGGAGTAATTGGGACAGAAAGTTTACATGACACAACCAACCACAATGGAATAAATTTAATAGATTTTGCAGAAAGTAAGAACTTGATCATCAGGTCTACATACTTCCCGCAGAAAAATATACATTAAAGAACATGGGCAGCACTGGATTGGGTAACCTTCAATCAAATAGATCATGTCCTCATAGAGAAGTGATTTGCGATGAATATCCCGGATGTAAGAACATTAAGAGGGGCCAACTGTGATAGTGATCATTACTTAGTACAGGTTAAATATAGATGTAAAATAAGTTGTCAAAGATCTATGCAGTATGAGAAATGTAAGAAATTTAGTATTGACAAGATTACAGATAGTGATAAGAGAGAAGCATTTCAAAATAAAATTAAAGAAATTAATGACAATAGAGCAAATAAAGAAGTAATGGTAGAAGGGATATGGGTAGATTTTAAAACTGCAATAATTACAGAAGCCGAGAGGACTATGGGATATCAAGAGAAACAGGATAATAGAGAATGGTTCGACGAGGAATGTAGGGAGAGTATAAACCTCAAGAATAAGAAATATATGGAAAGACCAACAAGAGGAAGAAATGAGGCGTATAATGAAGGAAGAAGGAAAGTAGACAAGATTTGCAGGAAAAAGAAATGGGCCTTTCTAAATGAGCAATTACCGCAAATGGAAGAAGACTTCAAAAATAACAAAACAAAAAATGCCTTTGGTCGAATCAAATATATGAAAGAAGGTTTCAAACCAAAAACAGAATTTATCCGAGGCAAAAAAGGGCTTCTGACTTCCCTTGTGCGTCTGCTAGTGATAGTGACTCACAATCTGATAGTGAGTGTGGCAGGGGCAAACAAAAAATTGTGACCACAGACGGTGAAAGTGAAAATGACCGTAGCTCTGACGAATGTGCGGGTAGCAACACTGTGGTGACAATCACATGGGGAAAAGTAGACAAAACGCCTGCTTTGGGACAGTTTACTGGAAATCCAGTGGTGAAGCAAATTCCATCAGACCCAACGCAAGTGTCTGAAGTAGTGGAACTGTTTTTTGGAGATAGTTTCTTTGACATGCTATGTCAGGAAACTAACAGATACTATCTCCAACACCGTGAACATTATGACAGAAGTTATAAGGCAATGAAGTGGGTGGATGTCACTTCAGCAGAAATGAGAAAATTTTTTGCAATTATCTTTCTAATGGGCCATACAAGGAGAGATAATCTGAAAGAGTATTGGTCAACAGATCCATTTTTAGAAATTCAAATTTTCAGCAAACTAATGAGCCATAAGAGATTTGAGCAAATTTGGTGGTGTTTGCATTTCAATGATAATGAACTGCAATCACAGTCAACAAGCAGGCTTTTCAAAATTCAGCCCTTATTTTGAACTTTTTCATTCAGAAATTTCAGACAGTTTATAAGCCAAACCAACAACTGTCTTTGGACAAATCTGTGATTCTTTGGAGGGGAAGGCTTCATATGCGAACATATAATCCTGGGAAACTTACAAAGTATGGCTTACTTGTTCATGTAGTTACTGAAAGCACTTCAGGCTATATTGGAAGTTTAGAAATTTATTCTGGTGAAGGAAAGAAACTATTCTTTCGGTTTTTGAACCCTAGCTTGATCAAAATTACCATGTCTATCAAGACAATTATTATAACAGTGTGGCAACTGCAGAACACCTATTTTTGAGAAAAGTACTTGTTTGTGGAACAATTAGGGTGAACAGAGGCCTTCCTCCAGATCTGAAAGAGGAATGTAAATCCCTGAAACGTGGTGAAACCACATTCAGGAGGAAGGGGGATATTCTTCTTCAGTCCTGGAGGGATACTCTTGTTGTGAATATGATTTCCACAATTCACAATTCGAGCATGGTTGATGTTCAAAGGAGACATGGACAGGTAAAGAAGCCTGTTCGTATTTCCGAGTATAATATGTTCATGAAGGGAGTTGATAGAGCCGATCAGTACTTGGCCTATTATTCTCTTCCTCGGAAAACAGTAAAGTGGACAAAGAAAGTTGCCTTGTGGCTTATAAATTGTGCCATTTTCAATTCATTTTTGGTTTTCAAAAATCTAAACCCTCATTCAAAATTGAAATACAAGGCATTTCTGCTGAATGTGGCAAAAGCCTGGGCTACAGACCACACGGCGGCAGACACAGTCTTAGTACAACCGAGGCCATCTACTCCCACCCCACGCAGGCCTCATTTTGACCCCCCTGGGCGACTCTCGGGTGATATGCAGAAATGTTGCCTTCTAGACAATGCCGTGTTTGCGCAATTCACAAGAAAAGGAGTAGGACTGCCTACATTTGCAAGTTTTGTGTAATGTTTTGAGAAATATCACAGCCTCAAGCACTTCTAGAAGCATTGGTAAGTGTTCTCAAAAAATTTTAGTTCATAAAATTAATTAGGAGATTTTATATTAATTTTTAAAGTGAACAGTGCACGAGTTAAGGTAGTAGGTATAAAAATGCCGGTCCGCAGGGTGATTTAAATATTTAAATTGCCAGTCCACAAAGTGTTAAGAACACAGCATATTTTCAAAAAACAACAATGAAAATAACGGCATAAAGCAGTTATTCCCTGGTACACTTAACACTGGTTGAAATGTGACACTTATAAATGTGAACATTCAGAAAGCACTTTTATGTTATAAGGTGATGGTTTATGTGCATGACACTGTTTCAAGGATATAAACATTATGAAACTTTGATATGAAAATTAGCACAAGGAAGGATGTAGTTATGAAAATTAATAAAGACAATCAGCTTATAAACGTCAACATTGAAACTATGATGAAAACTACCAGCCTGCTGGTTCGTTAATTCTTGGGTCTGCTATTTCATTATCAGTCAGGAAGTTGTATGGGTGGGTGAATATGACAGCAAATTAGTTTTTTTTCGGTTAGGTATATTAGTCATGCATTGAAAGAGCTATGTCCGTAGCTGAGATAAGCAATTTGTTTAGTACAATTTCATTAACTACTAGTGCATATGTTTGCAAGCTGGGACATCTTAGATTACTATGGAAAGATATGTTTACCCTAAGGTTCTGTCCTACCTAGAAGATGAACAGGAATGAGTGCTGTTTGTAGACCTGAGAAAAGCATAGTGCCTGGAGAGTTGTTTGGACACAAAGGCGTGCAGCTTCTGGTACAAAGGTTCAATACTCTTCCACAGAAATAAGGCTTCTGTGTAACCCCCTTGAAATTCACTTTGCTGTTCCCGGTAAGTTTCCGCGTCTCCAGCACCTGCTGAAGTAGCGGTGAAGTACGATTTTCAATTTAACACTGAACTAAAAATATCTCATATACTGACTTGTATGATCCACTGACAATAGTTAAAAAAATAAGAAATTCAGTAGAAATAACTAACTCCAGGCACAGCGTAAGTTCAAATATCTGTATATTCATCTTTTGTTAGTTTTATATCAGGTTATCATGTAAAGATGCTCATTTGAGCTCTTCTCAAATTATCAGAGAGTCAGGGTTATACAGAAATTCAGCTCCTGGTTACATATACAGTGCCACTGATAGCGTGATTAAATATACTTCTTGCTGAAAAATTCAGTGCAGATAAAACATCATATACCAGTAGCACTGCAATGCTTTCTTCTTCCAAGAATTCCTACTTCCTTACATATTCTAAATACTTTCACCGATTCATTCCTCTTTTGTGAAATGTTCTAAATATCAGACACAAAATGTGTTTCATAAGGAATGAACAAACTTCCAAACTATATTAAAAATGTTCTCAACCTATTACAAAACGTTCTTGAATTAGTTTCAGTGTTATATTACTTGTCCCATCACATTGAAATTTCAAAGGTAAATTGCTATAAATATGACACAATTGCCAAGTTATACTGCATGATTTTTAATTTACTAATATTCCCACAATTTTACAGAATTTTAGCTGCTTATGATATGTTCATTTTGTTATGATACTGATACAATTTTGTGTTTACTTTTAAACATGAGGATTACAATTCTGAGAAGCAGCAAGTATTTGTCAGTATGTGGATCCCTAGGTAGTGATCTATGTATCAATCTTCTGAGGAGCAAATGGACTTATCTGAAATGAGAACCTGTAGAATATGAGTCTACAGTGTTGGTGCCCTGCCAACCCATTTGATGTGAAGGTATAATGAATAAAAGTGAACACAAAATGTAGGAATGGAATCATACTCATAAAATTAAAAAAAAAAAAATTATAATCAGTATTTGAACCTGAACCCTCAGTTCCCAAGGCAAGCATGCTAACCATTACATCACGCCTCTACTGCTATTTTAATGTCATTAATCATTATATATATCTCATACATTCACAGAAACACTTTTTATATATGCTGTATACTATTATGGAAGAGTTTTGAATACCTGTAATATAAAGTTTCTATTTCTGCCCTACAGTAAAATTAACATGACCGTTACAACTGGTCTTCGAATATAAACGGTAACCGCCTTCTGTTAAACAGGCTTTATGGAAGGCTCAAATAAATAAAGTGTACTCGATTGTGTTCCGCCCACACCTGTTTCAACTTCGGTAAAAGAAAAATTGCCTGAATAGTTTTTCGAGTACAAGGAAAAATATTGGCATGCATGGCATGGAATTGTGTCTTACTCTCATTAGTTCAAACTGATATTGTGACGTGACATTGCGATGACCTTGGAATTAGAGTCGCAGGTGGCTTGCGCGAAGTGGCAACTCAGCCCCCACCCGCCGTGACGTAACAGGCAAGACTGCAGACGGATCATTCCATCTCTCGCAGACTTTTGGGGGTGGCAGGAGGGATAGCGACTTGGTACGGGTAGGAAGACCGAGGGGACCAATGCATAACATGTCTAAGGTTTTAATTTCATGCATCCTGCTGTGCTACAATATACATCTCTTTAATGAACCGTCACAACACAGCAAATAGTAAAACATCGAAGTCAGCGTACAGCTGTGGCTTTGCTACATGTTTCGGCCACTATTGGCCATCATCAGGCAAATACATATCAACAAAAATCTACCATTTAACTGCAATTATAAAATGGATATAACACTATTAATCGTACAATTAAGAAGAATTGTCTGTATTGCATGTAAAGCAAAGAACGACTCTTTGTTGTCGTTGTTTGCTTTCCATGCTATACGGACAATTCTTCTTAATGATGAGGCAGCATTACACAATTCATTAATTGCTACACCATGGGCCTTTCTTAAAATCTTCTATATAAAGTAATATCGAATTTCCCTACTGTCTATGGAAATGCACACAAAGTATATCTAACGACTGATTCAATGTTTTTGAAAACATCGTTAATATTTTATTTTGTTATAATACTTCCAATTTGTAATTGTTATATAATCTGAACTTTTGTATTTTTACATAAGAAATTTTAAAATTGTACGATTAACAGTGTTATATCCATTTTATGATTGCAGTTAAATGGTAGATTTTTGTTGATATATATTTGCCTGATGATGGCCGATAGTGGCCGAAAGATGTAGCAAAGCCACAGCTGTAGGCTGACTTTGATGTTTTACTATTTGCTGTGTTGTGACGGTTCATTAAAGAGTTGTAAGTCTAGGGTTGTAATAATACTGACAGTAGCAAACTATGTTACCAGAAGATCACGGTTGAAGAAATGACTGTTGCAGCCGCTCACGCTGGTTCCCCTTCGCTCATATGTCTGTACCCTGAAGATGGAGGCGATACGTTCCTCTGAAATGTCGATTCACCCAAGATCTACACGGCCCCACCTCCCAGAAGACGGCATTTTTCAACTGTTAAACATATTTACACTGTTACACGTTATGTGTATATATATATATATATTGTGTCATATTGCGCAACGGAGGACCCATACCTCCCCAGCGGTACGTCTCGGTTACGTAGCGCTCCCTCCCCCCCCTCCGCGGTGACGTAACGCGCAACGCGCCGTGACGTAAGACGGCGCGATGTAACAGCGTTGCTAGGCTATACGAAAACACGCTGACGCGGCACCGCTTCCTACTGTGACGTGGCGGGCGACCCTAGCAACAGCGAACGGAATAAAAGCCGGCTGAGCAGCAAGCGAGAGTCAGTGTGTTATCAACAGTCCTCAAGGTAGCAGCCTGCGAGTGTGCGATAACTAAGAAGCCAGCGAGCGGAAGACTTATTGTGTGCTTTCGAGACTTAGTGAGTGCTGTAGTACAGTTATATTTGGAGTGTGTAATTCAGGGAGATTTGTATAGCTCCCGCGTTATTAGTACGTGAAGACTTTGGTTGTAGGGTTTGTAAAGTGTGGAAACCCGCAACTGTGTTATAATTAATTATAGCCGTGATTTGTAGGTTGTTAAATAACCAATTAACGATCTCTACGGCGTATTCAGTAACGCAACACGTTACAATATATATATATATATATCAAAAAGCCGCACTGAAATATTTCATGTTTTGAATATCCGTAAAATAGAGCGCGCCAGCCAGTCATCTGTGACAGTGATGTGGAGCCTGTGGAGGTGTTTGGTGGTTGTGTCATTAGTAGTTATACGACAGCAGCGAGGGCAAGGAGCAAAGTTGAGCCGTGGCAAGTAGCAAATCCACGCACAGCATAATGGAAAGTGTTGGAAAGCAAATAATAGAGGCAAGTTGTCACTTTTGTTATTTAGTTAATTAAGCACAACGCCATTAACAAGTATGTGGGAGTGGAGATGTCTTCAATATTTTTAACTGGACACTAGACAGAGGTGCGTGATCAGTTTCACACGCCGGCCGCTTTACCCCGGAAGAAATATCCCCCGGCAGCTATCGGTAGGAGGCTGGCTCAGCCTCTAACAGAAATGAGTACAAGGAATTAATTAAATAATTTTCCTGGGGAGTAAAGCGCGACCGGCGCGTAGGGCTGACCTTGGAATCAGATAAGCGAAACAATTACGTGTTTCCCGCGAAGTGGCAACAGCGCGATATTTTTATAAGAGCATAGGAGGCGCTCAACTTCGCCCCCACCCCCTCAAACCGGTGACTTAACAGCACAACCACCTGCAGCCAGCTGGGCAGTCTTTGATGGTCTGTGATCGGTATGTGGTCAGGTGCCCACTCGTGCTCAGTCCCGATCCTCCTGATCTCTCGATGCTTGCCACTGTGACAAAACAGGCAAAACAGGGAAATGTATAAAAGGCCGGTTGAGCTGTGTGTGAGTCAGCGTGTGTTACAACGAAGAAGTGTGGTGAATAAAGTGTAGACATTTTCATTTGAAATTACAATAATGCCAAAGCGTGGTAAAGTGAACAGGATATGGAATTCGGAAGGATGGGAAAAAAGTACAGTGGTAAGTTAAGCTGTATATACGAAATGCAGCCATTATTGAGCCACTTAAGCACCAGACGTATTTGTATTTAGAATGGGTTTTCCTCTTACCTCAGGAGAGTGTAGGCTATGAGCCTATACACATAATGTTTTAAGAATTTGCGTGTTATATTTTCATTTCGCCTGTAATCTGGGGCTACGCTAAAGCATTTGTTTCATAACCATAAACGATGGTGCCCTACTCATGTTTGGTGTTATGTTGGCTACTCTCAAATACTGAAATATAATGTTAGAGTTGGCAACATCATAGTAAACAATTTAAGAACTAGGTTATGTCTTGTTTACTGTTACGTGTAACTACAGTTTCGTGTGAAACAACAGTACCTTTATATTGTTATGTGTTACTATGGTTATAAGCCTGTATCTGTATATAAGGCGTACTTCTGTATCAAATTTCAGTGTTTTTGGCAACTTTGGCATGTTATCTCCTATATCCCACTTTGTTCGCAGGGGTTTATTTCTCGTTTTTCATTTATTAGTTTATCTATTGTGTTGGCTGTTTTGAAGACTGCCCTTATGTTAGTGTTTTTGAATAGTTTTGTGAGTTTTCGTATGTTTTTCCTGTATAAGTAGAAGTGACCCATTTTGTTCCTTCTCGTATTTATTATCTGGGTTACCCATCTTCTGCTTAAGTTTGTTATACAGATGTGTGATGTCTTCCTTTCTATAGCCATTATTTAGTGTTATATTAATAATAGTATTTGATTCTTGTTTTTAGCATTTTCCTCAAGGGGTAGTGTAAGAAGTCTGTGTATCCAATTTTTATATGCTGGCAATTTTTGTTCTTTAGGGTGGCACGTCGTGGGTTTTCTGTATATTTCCAGTTCTATTTGTCTGTGTCTATTAAATATATTTAAGTCCAGGTAAGCTAAATTTTTTGAACACTTTAAAAGTTTTAATACCAGGAAGGCTGCTGTGATTGTGAAAAGTTGAATATTGTGTACATTGTGTATTCCAGGCATTATGTGTGTATGTAAATTAACAATCAGAACACATATTGTGATGGTGGTTTCCGAATAAGTATTGATGTTCCCTCTGAAGGTGATCCGTAAGTGTGTGTGTGTGTATGTCTCTCTCTCTCTCTCTCTCTCTCAAGTCTCAGTTCTGAGACAGTAAATTATGGTCACGAGTCCCACGGATCTTGGACCTGAGGAAGACTGTGCTGGCAAGAGCCAGCAGCATATACAAAAGACAGACCCGTCCTCTCGTCAGAGAAGGTGCCCCAAAGAAACAAGGCCGTAACTGTCAAACGATAATAATTAATATCTGGTCATGAGCCCCAAATGGGGCTCGACACCAAGACTTACTGACTGACCGTCAGTTGCAATGTAACTCTGACTCTGACTCTGACAAATTTCAGTGTCTTAATAAAGCAGGAGTAGAGTGAACACTGATTCTCACTTATCATTCGATCCACATGGAAGTAACAAAAATAACAGGTTATGGGCCCAGGATCGTATCACTGATAAGTGTAAAAAGTATAGAAGTGAAAAGTATTATTTAAAAGTGATCTTTCAGACTGACGCCGCTATCAAGACAAAGAAACAAGTTTCATCATAGCCACTTCGAAGCCCTTCACGAATATTGATAGGCTCAAAGGACGCGAATATTATAGAGAATGGTGCTTCGATATTCAAAATATTCTAATGATTGAAACTGTGTGGTCAGCAGTCTAAGGATATCCTGCAGAAGACACAACGCCTGTATCCATCAAGAAACAAAAGGACGAGAAAGCTAGAGCCATCATTTGTCTGACATTGGAGGTCCAAGTTAAATATTACGTCGTCCAGACAGCAACAGCAAAGGAAGCCTGGGACGCGTTGGAAAGATTATTCAAAGATCAGGGAGTCAATAGTTGGATAAGTATTTTAACTGATTTGTGCTCTTTGAAACTTGACGACTATAAAAGCATGCAGGAATATGTTAATGCTGTAATGTCAGTAAATCTCAGACTAGTCTCAATGGACAAAAAAATAGATGATGAGCTATTAGCTGCATTGTTGTTAAAGGGTTTAACTACAGAGTATTATCCCATGCGTATGGCACTTGAAAACTCCAACGTAAC
Organism: Cryptotermes secundus; assembly: GCF_002891405.2. Classification (NCBI taxonomy): domain Eukaryota; kingdom Metazoa; phylum Arthropoda; class Insecta; order Blattodea; family Kalotermitidae; genus Cryptotermes; species Cryptotermes secundus. Next base: position 98,745 of record NW_019729243.1, read on the forward strand.
TCTGACTACTGAGCTCATAAAATCTAAGCTATTGCAAGACGCTGAATTTGGTAAAAATGCAAATTCAGATTCAGCCTTTCTGTCCAAAGGTAAGATTAAACATAAACCAGCAAAATGTCAAATTTGTGGTAAGCTAGGCCACATAAACAAAAACTGTTGGTTCAGAGGTAAGGATAAGGCGAACAATAAGAATCATAACAATCAGCATAGGCAAAAATTAAAGAGCAATCAGTCTTCTAAATCAGTTCGTAATACTGATGAAAATAAAGAAGGATCCGATCATAGGTTTAATGAAAATAAATGGAAAAATAAGACCAGTAAAAGATCCATGTA